>NC_092005.1:12393613-12700908 GCF_044704955.1 Pristiophorus japonicus
AACATCACTCTACACAACAATCTACACAACATTGAAAACATCAATCTACACATCACTCTGCACACCATTGAAAACATCACTCTACACTTCACTCTACACAACATTGAAAACATCACTCTACACATCACTCTCCACAACATTGAAATATAACGCTACACATGAGTCTACACAACATTGAAAACATCACTCTACACATCACTCTACACAATATTGAAAACATCACTCTACACATCACTCTGCACAACATTGAAAACATCACTCTACATATCACTCTGCACAACATTGAAAACATCACTCTACACAGTACTCTACACAACATTGAAAACATCACTCTCCACTTCACTTCACACAACATTGAAAACATCACTCAACACATCACTCTACACAACATTGAAAACATCACTCTGCACATCACTCTACACAATATTGAAAACATCACTCTACACAGCACTCTACACAACATTGAAAACATCACTCAACACATCACTCTACACAACATTGAAAACATCACTCTGCACAGCACTCTACACAACATTGAAAACATCACTCTACACTTCACTTTACACAACATTGAAAACATCACTCAACACATCACTCTACACAACATTGAAAACATCACTCTGCACATCACTCTACACAATATTGAAAACATCACTCTACACATCACTCTACACAACATTGAAAACATCACTCTACACATCACTCTACACAATATTGAAAACATCACTCTACACAGCACTCTACACAACATTGAAAACATCACTCTACACATCACTCTGCACAACATTGAAAACATCACTCTACACATCACTCTACACAATATTGAAAACATCACTCTACACATCACTCTACACAATATTGAAAACATCACTCTACACATCACTCTGCACAACATTGAAAACATCACTCTACATTTCACTATGCACAACATTGAAAACATCACTCTACACAGTACTCTACACAACATTGAAAACATCACTCCACACAGCACGCTACACAACATTGAAAACATCACTCTACACAACAATCTACACAATATTGAAAACATCACTCTATACATCACTCTACACAACATTGAAAACATCACTCTACACAACAATCTACACAACATTGAAAACATCACTCTGAACATCACTCTACACAATATTGAAAACATCACTCTACACAGCACTCTACACAACATTGAAAACATCACTCTCCACTTCACTTTACACAACATTGAAAACATCACTCAACACATCACTCTACACAACATTGAAAACATCACTCTGCACATCACTCTACACAATATTGAAAACATCACTCTACACATCACTCTACACAACATTGAAAACATCACTCTACACATCACTCTACACAATATTGAAAACATCACTCTACACAGCACTCTACACAACATTGAAAACATCACTATACACTTCACTTTACACAACATTGAAAACATCACTCTACACATCACTCTACACAATATTGAAAACATCACTCTATACATCACTCTACACAACATTTAAAACATCACTCTACACATCACTCTACACAACATTGAAAACATCACTCTACACATCACTCTGCACACCATTGAAAACATCACTCTACACTTCACTCTACACAACATTGAAAACATCACTCTACACATGAGTCTACACAACAACGAAAAAGTCACTCTGTACATCATTCTGCACACCATTGAAAACATCACTCTACACATCACTCTACAGAACATTGAAAACATCACTCTACACATCACTCTCCACAACATTGAAATATCACGCTACACATCACTCTGCACAACATTGAAAACATCACTCTACACATCACTCTACACAATATTGAAAACATCACTCTACACATCACTCTACACAATATTGAAAACATCACTCTACACATCACTCTGCACAACATTGAAAACATCACTCTACATATCACTCAGCACAACATTGAAAACATCACTCAACACAGCACTCTACACAACATTGAAAACATCACTCTCCACTTCACTTTACACAACATTGAAAACATCACTCAACACATCACTCTACACAACATTGAAAACATCACTCTGCACATCACTCTACACAATATTGAAAACATCACTCTACACAGCACTCTACACAACATTGAAAACATCACTCAACACATCACTCTACACAACATTGAAAACATCACTCTGCACATCACTCTACACAATATTGAAAACATCACTCTGCACAGCACTCTACATAACATTGAAAACATCACTCTACACAACAATCTACACAATATTGAAAACAACACTCTACACATCACTCTGTACAACATTGAAAACATCACTCTACACAACAATCTACACAACATTGAAAACATCACTCTACACAGCACTCTACACAACATTGAAAACATCACTCTACATTTCACTTTACACAACATTGAAAACATCACTCAACACATCACTCTACACAACATTGAAAACATCACTCTGCATATCACTCTACACAACATTGAAAACATCACTCTATACATCACTCTACACAACATTGTAAACATCACTCTACACATGACTCTCCACAACATTGAAAAAATCACTCTGTACCCCACTCTGCACAACATTGAATACATCACTCTATAGATCACTCTACAGAACATTGAAAACATCACTCTACACATCACTCTCCACAACATTTATATATCACGCTACACATCACTCTACACAACATTGAAATCATCACACTACACATCACTCTGCAGAACATTGAAAACATCACTCTACACATCACTCTACACAACATTGAAAACGTCACTCTACACATCACTCGACACAACATTGAAAACATCACTATGCACATCACTCTGCACAACATTGAAAACATCACTCTGCACATCACTCTGCACAACATTGAAAACATCACTGTACACATCACTCTACACAACATTGAAGACATCATTCTATACACTACTCTACACAACATTGAAAGCATCACTCTACACATCACTCTGCACAACATTGAAAACATCACTCTACACTTCATTCTACACAACATTGAAAACATCACTCTACACAACAATCTACAGAACATTGAAAACATCAATCTACACATCACTCTGCAGAATTTTGAAAACATCACTCTACACATCACTCTACACAACATTGAAAACATCACTCTATACATCACTTAACACAACATTGAAAACATCACTCTACACATCACTCTACACAACATTGTAAACATCACTCTACACATGAGTCTACACAACAACGAAAAAGTCATTCTGTACATCATTCTGCACAACATTGAAAACATCACTCTACACATCACTCTACAGAACATTGAAAACATCACTCTACACATCACTCTCCACAACATTGAAATATCACGCTACACATCACTCTGCACAACATTGAAAACATCACTCTACACATCACTCTACACAATATTGAAAACATCACTCTACACATCACTCTACACAATATTGAAAACATCACTCTACACATCACTCTGCACAACATTGAAAACATCACTCTACATATCACTCAGCACAACATTGAAAACATCACTCAACACAGCACTCTACACAACATTGAAAACATCACTCTCCACTTCACTTTACACAACATTGAAAAGATCACTCAACACATCACTCTACACAACATTGAAAACATAACTCTGCACATCACTCTACACAATATTGAAAATATCACTCTACACAGCACTCTACACAACATTGAAAACATCACTCAACACATCACTCTACACAACATTGAAAACATCACTCTGCACGTCACTCTACACAATATTGAAAACATCACTCTGCACAGCACTCTACATAACATTGAAAACATCACTCTACACACAATCTACACAATATTGAAAACAACACTCTAAACATCACTCTGCACAACATTGAAAACATCACTCTGCACAACAATCTACACAACATTGAAAACATCACTCGACACAGCACTCTACACAACATTGAAAACATCACTCTACATTTCACTTTACACAACATTGAAAACATCACTCAACACATCACTCTACACAACATTGAAAACATCACTCTGCACATCACTCTACACAATATTGAAAACATCACTCTACACAGCACTCTACACAACATTGAAATCATCACACTACACATCACTCTGCAGAACATTGAAAACATCACTCTACACATCACTCTACACAACATTGAAAACATCACTCTACACATCACTCGACACAACATTGAAAACATCACTATGCACATCACTCTGCACAACATTGAAAACATCACTCTGCACATCACTCTGCACAACATTGAAAACATCACTCTACACATCACTCTACACAACATTGAAGACATCATTCTATACACCACTCTGCACAACATTGAAAACATCACTCAACACTTCACTCTAAACAACATTGAAAACATAAATCTACACATCACTCTACAGAACATTGAAAACATCACTCTAAACATCACTCGACACAACATTGTAAACATCACTCTACACATCACTCTGCACACCATTGAAAACATCACTCTACACTTCACTCTACACAACATTGAAAACATCACTCTACACAACAATCTACACAACATTGAAAACATCAATCTACACATCACTCTGCACACCATTGAAAACATCACTCTACACTTCACTCTACACAACATTGAAAACATCACTCTACACATCACTCTCCACAACATTGAAATATAACGCTACACATCACTCTGCACAACATTGAAAACATCACTCTACACATCACTCTACACAATATTGAAAACATCACTCTACACATCACTCTGCACAACATTGAAAACATCACTCTACATATCACTCTGCACAACATTGAAAACATCACTCTACACAGTACTCTACACAACATTGAAAACATCACTCTCCACTTCACTTCACACAACATTGAAAACATCACTCAACACATCACTCTACACAACATTGAAAACATCACTCTGCACATCACTCTACACAATATTGAAAACATCACTCTACACAGCACTCTACACAACATTGAAAACATCACTCAACACATCACTCTACACAACATTGAAAACATCACTCTGCACAGCACTCTACACAACATTGAAAACATCACTCTACACTTCACTTTACACAACATTGAAAACATCACTCAACACATCACTCTACACAACATTGAAAACATCACTCTGCACATCACTCTACACAATATTGAAAACATCACTCTACACATCACTCTACACAACATTGAAAACATCACTCTACACATCACTCTACACAATATTGAAAACATCACTCTACACAGCACTCTACACAACATTGAAAACATCACTCTACACATCACTCTGCACAACATTGAAAACATCACTCTACACATCACTCTACACAATATTGAAAACATCACTCTACACATCACTCTACACAATATTGAAAACATCACTCTACACATCACTCTGCACAACATTGAAAACATCACTCTACATTTCACTATGCACAACATTGAAAACATCACTCTACACAGTACTCTACACAACATTGAAAACATCACTCCACACAGCACGCTACACAACATTGAAAACATCACTCTACACAACAATCTACACAATATTGAAAACATCACTCTATACATCACTCTACACAACATTGAAAACATCACTCTACACAACAATCTACACAACATTGAAAACATCACTCTGAACATCACTCTACACAATATTGAAAACATCACTCTACACAGCACTCTACACAACATTGAAAACATCACTCTCCACTTCACTTTACACAACATTGAAAACATCACTCAACACATCACTCTACACAACATTGAAAACATCACTCTGCACATCACTCTACACAATATTGAAAACATCACTCTACACATCACTCTACACAACATTGAAAACATCACTCTACACATCACTCTACACAATATTGAAAACATCACTCTACACAGCACTCTACACAACATTGAAAACATCACTATACACTTCACTTTACACAACATTGAAAACATCACTCTACACATCACTCTACACAATATTGAAAACATCACTCTATACATCACTCTACACAACATTTAAAACATCACTCTACACATCACTCTACACAACATTGAAAACATCACTCTACACATCACTCTGCACACCATTGAAAACATCACTCTACACTTCACTCTACACAACATTGAAAACATCACTCTACACAACAATCTACACAACATTGAAAACATCAATCTACACATCACTCTGCACACCATTGAAAACATCACTCTACACTTCACTCTACACAACATTGAAAACATCACTCTACACATCACTCTCCACAACATTGAAATATAACGCTACACATCACTCTGCACAACATTGAAAACATCACTCTACACATCACTCTACACAATATTGAAAACATCACTCTACACATCACTCTGCACAACATTGAAAACATCACTCTACATATCACTCTGCAAAACATTGAAAACATCACTCTACACAGTACTCTACACAACATTGAAAACATCACTCTCCACTTGACTTTACACAACATTGAAAACATCACTCAACACATCACTCTACACAACATTGAAAACATCACTCTGCACATCACTCTACACAATATTGAAAACATCACTCTACACAGCACTCTACACAACATTGAAAACATCACTCAACACATCACTCTACACAACATTGAAAACATCACTCTGCACAGCACTCTACACAACATTGAAAACATCACTCTACACTTCACTTTACACAACATTGAAAACATCACTCAACACATCACTCTACACAACATTGAAAACATCACTCTGCACATCACTCTACACAATATTGAAAACATCACTCTACACATCACTCTACACAACATTGAAAACATCACTCTACACATCACTCTACACAATATTGAAAACATCACTCTACACAGCACTCTACACAACATTGAAAACATCACTCTACACTTCACTCTGCACAACATTGAAAACATCACTCTACACATCACTCTACACAATATTGAAAACATCACTCTACAAATCACTCTACACAATATTGAAAACATCACTCTACACATCACTCTGCACAACATTGAAAACATCACTCTACATATCACTCTGCACAACATTGAAAACATCACTCTACACAGTACTCTACACAACATTGAAAACATCACTCCACACAGCACTCTACACAACATTGAAAACATCACTCTACACAACAATCTACACAATATTGAAAACATCACTCTACACATCACTCTACACAACATTGAAAACATCACTCTACACAACAATCTACACAACATTGAAAACATCACTCTACACATCACTCTACACAATATTGAAAACATCACTCTACACAGCACTCTACACAACATTGAAAACATCACTCTACACTTCACTTTACACAACATTGAAAACATCACTCAACACATCACTCTACACAACATTGAAAACATCACTCTGCACATCACTCTACACAATATTGAAAACATCACTCTACACATCACTCTACACAACATTGAAAACATCACTCTACACATCACTCTACACAATATTGAAAACATCACTCTACACAGCACTCTACACAACATTGAAAACATCACTCTACACTTCACTTTACACAACATTGAAAACATCACTCTACACATCACTCTACACAATATTGAAAACATCACTCTATACATCACTCTACACAACATTTAAAACATCACTCTACACATCACTCTACACAACATTGAAAACATCACTCTATACATCACTCTACACAACATTGTAAACATCACTCTACACATGACTCTACACAACATTGAAAAAATCACTCTGTACCCCACTCTGCACAACATTGAATACATCACTCTATAGATCACTCGATAGAACATTGAAAACATCACTCTACACATCACTCTCCACAACATTTATATATCACGCTACACATCACTCTACACAACATTGAACTCATCACACTACACATCACTCTGCAGAACATTGAAAACATCACTCTACACATCACTCTACACAACATTGAAAACATCACTCTACACATCACTCGACACAACATTGAAAACATCACTATGCACATCACTCTGCACAACATTGAAAACATCACTCTGCACATCACTCTGCACAACATTGAAAACATCACTCTACACATCACTCTACACAACATTGAAGACATCATTCTATACACCACTCTGCACAACATTGAAAGCATCACTCTACACATCACTCTGCACACCATTGAAAACATCACTCTACACTTCACTCTACACAACATTGAAAACATCACTCTACACAACAATCTACAGAACATTGAAAACATCAATCTACACATCACTCTGCAGAATATTGAAAACATCACTCTATACATCACTCTACACAACATTGTAAACATCACACAACATTGTAAACATCACTCTACACATGACTCTACACAACATTGAAAATATCACTCTGTACCCCACTCTGCACAACATTGAATACATCACTCTATAGATCACTCTGGAGAACATTGAAAACATCACTCTACACATCACTCTCCACAACATTTAAATATCACGCTACAACTCACTCTACACAACATTGAAATCATCACACTACACATCACTCTGCAGAACATTGAAAACATCACTCTACACATCAATCTACACAACATTGAAAACATCACTCTACACATCACTCGACACAACATTGAAAACATCACTATACACATTACTCTGCACAACATTGAAAACATCACCCTGCACATCACTCTGCACAACATTGAAAACAACACTCCACACATCACTCTACACAACATTGAAAACATCACTCTACACACCACTCTGCACAACATTGAAAACATCACTCTACACATCACTCTGCACAACATTGAAAACATCACTCTACACATCGCTCTACACAACATTGAAAATATCACTTTACACATCACTCTACACAACACTGAAAACATCACTCAACACTTCACTCTAAACAACATTGAAAAAATCAATCTACTCATCACTCTACAGAACATTGAAAACATCACTCTAAACATCACTCGACACAACATTGTAAACATCACTCGACACATCACTCTGCACACCATTGAAAACATCACTCTACAATTCACTCTACACAACATTGAAAACATCAATCTACACATCACTCTGCAGAATATTGAAAACATCACTCTACACATCACTCTACACAACATTGAAAACATCACTCTATACATCACTCGACACAAAATTGAAAACATCACGCTACACATCACTCTGCACAACTTTGAAAACATCACTCTACACATCACTCTACACAATATTGAAAACATCACTCTACACATCAATCTGCACAACATTGAAAACATCACTCTACACTTCAGTCTACACAACTTTGAAAACATCACTCTACACAACAATCTACACAACATTGAAAACATCAATCTACACACCACTCTGCAGAATATTGAAAACATCACTCTACACATCACTCTGCACAACATTGAAATCATCACTCTACATATCACTCAGCACAACATTGAAAACATCACTCTACACAGCACTCTACACAACATTGAAAACATCACTCTCCACTTCACTTTACACAACATTGAAAACATCACTCAACACATCACTCTACACAACATTGAAAACATCACTCTGCACATCACTCTACACAATATTGAAAACATCACTCTACACAGCACTCTACACAACATTGAAAACATCACTCAACACATCACTCTACACAACATTGAAAACATCACTCTGCACATCACTCTACACAATATTGAAAACATCACTCTACACAGCACTCTACACAACATTGAAAAATCACTCTACACAACAATCTACACAATATTGAAAACATCACTCTACACATCACTCTACACAACATTGAAAACATCACTCTACACAACAATCTACACAACATTGAAAATATCACTCTACACATCACTTTATACAATATTGAAAACATCACTCTACACAGCACTCTACACAACATTGAAAACATCACTCTACACAACAATCTACGCAACATTGAAAACATCACTCTACACATCACTCTACACAACATTGAAAACATCACTCTACACAACAATCTACACAACATTGAAAACATCACTCTACACATCACTCTACACAATATTGAAAACCTCACTCTACACAGCACTCTACACAGCATTGAAAACATCACTCTACACATCACTCTACACAACATTGCAAACATCACTCTATACATCACTCTACACAACATTGTAAACATCACTCTACACATGACTCGACACAACATTGAAAAAATCACTCTGTACCCCACTCTGCACAACATTGAATACATCACTCTATAGATCACTCTACAGAACATTGAAAACATCACTCTACACATCACTCTCCACAACATTTAAATATCATGCTGCACATCACTCTACACAACATTGAAATCATCACACTACACATCACTCTGCAGAACATTGAAAACATCACTCTACACATCACTCTACACAACATTGAAAACATCACTCTACACATCACTCGACACAACAATGAAAACATCACTATGCACATCACTCTGCACAACTTTGAAAACATCACTCTGCACATCACTCTGCACAACATTGAAAACATCACTCTACACATAACTCTACACAACATTGAAGACATCATTCTATACACCACTCTGCACAACATTGAAAGCATCACTCTACACATCACTCTGCACAACATTGAAAACATCACTCTACACATCACTCTACACAACATTGAAAATATCACTCTACACATCACTCCACACAACACTGAAAACATCACTCAACACTTCACTCTAAACAACACTGTAAACATAAATCTACACATCACTCTACAGAACATTGAAAACATCACTCTAAACATCACTCGACACAACATTGTAAACATCACTCTACACATCACTCTGCACACCATTGAAAACATCACTCTACACTTCACTCTACACAACATTGAAAACATCACTCTACACAACAATCTACACAACATTGAAAACATCAATCTACACATCACTCTGCAGAATATTGAAAACATCACTCTACACATCACCCTACACAACATTGAAAACATCACTCTATACATCACTCGACACAACATTGAAAACATCACTCTACATTTCACTCGACACAACATTGTAAACATCACTCTACACATGAGTCTACACAACATTGAAAACATCACTCTACACATCACTCTGCAGAATATTGAAAACATCATTCTACACTTCACTCTACACATCATTGAAAACATCACTCTACACATCACTCTCCACAACATTGAAATATAACGCTACACATCACTCTGCACAACATTGAAAACATCACTCTACACATCACTCTGCACAACATTGAAAACATCACTCTACATATCACTCTGCACAATATTGAAAACATCACTCTACACAGCACTCTACACAACATTGAAAACATCACTCTCCACTTCACTTTACACAACATTGAAAACATCACTCAACATATCACTCTACACAACATTGAAAACATCACTCTGCACATCACTCTACACAATATTGAAAACATCACTCTACACAGCACTCTACACAACATTGAAAACATCACTCTACACAACAATCTACACAACATTGAAAACATCACTCTACACATCACTCTACGCAACATTGAAAACATCACTCTACACTACAATCTACACAACATTGAAAACATCACTCTACACATCACTCTACACAATATTGAAAACATCACTCTAAACAGCACTCTACACAACATTGAAAACATCACTCTACACATCACTCTACACAACATTGAAAACATCACTCTGTACATCCCTCTACACAACATTGTAAACATCACTCTACACATGACTCTACACAACATTGAAAATATCACTCTGTACCCCACTCTGCACAACATTGAATACATCACTCTATAGATCACTCTAGAGAACATTGAAAACATCACTCTACACATCACTCTCCACAACATTTAAATATCACGCTACACCTCACTCTACACAACATTGAACTCATCACACTACACATCACTCTGCAGAACATTGAAAACATCACTCTACACATCACTCGACACAACATTGAAATCATCACACTACACATCACTCTACACAACATTGAAAACATCACTCTGCACATCACTCTGCACAACATTGAAAACATCACTCTACACATTACTCTGCACAACATTGAAAACATCACTCTATACATCACTCGACACAACATTGAAAACATCACTCTACATTTCACTCGACACAACATTGTAAACATCACTCTACACATGAGTCTACACAACATTGAAAACATCACTCTACACATAACTCTGCACAACATTGAAAACACCACTCTGCACATCACTCTACACAACATTGAAAACATCACTCTACACAACAATCTACACAACATTGAAAACATCACTCTACACATCACTCTGCACACCATTGAAAACATCACTCTACACTTCACTCTACACATCATTGAAAACATCACTCTACACATCACTCTCCACAACATTGAAATATAACGCTACACATCACTCTGCACAACATTGAAAACATCACTCTACACATCACTCTGCACAACATTGAAAACATCACTCTACATATCACTCTGCACAACATTGAAAACATCACTCTACACAGCACTCTACACAACATTGAAAACATCACTCTCCACTTCACTTTACACAACATTGAAAACATCACTCAACACATCACTCCACACAACATTGAAAACATCACTCTGCACATCACTCTACACAACATTGAAAACATCACTCTGCACAGCACTCTGCACAACATTGAAAACATCACTCTACACAACAATCTACACAACATTGAAAACATCACTCTACACATCACTCTACGCAACATTGAAAACATCACTCTACACTACAATCTACACAACATTGAAAACATCACTCTACACATCACTCTCCAAAACATTTAAATATCACGCTACACATCACTCTACACAACATTGAAATCATCAATCTACACATCACTCTGCACAACATTGAAAACATCACTCTACACATCACTCTACACAACATTGAAAACATCACTCTACACATCACTCGACACAACATTGAAAACATCACTATACACATCACTCTGCGCAACATTGAAAACATCACTCTGCACATCACTCTGCACAACATTGAAAACATCACTCTACACATCACTCTACACAACATTGAAAACATCACTCTACACTTCACTTTACACAACATTGAAAACATCACTCAACACATCACTCTACACAACATTGAAAACATCACTCTGCACATCACTCTACACAATATTGAAAACATCACTCTACACAGCACTCGACACAACATTGAAAACATAACTCTACACAACAATCTACACAACATTGAAAACATCACTCTACACATCACTCGACACAACATTGAAAACATCACTCTACACATCAATCTACACCACATTGAAAACATCACTCTGCACATCACTCTACTCAACATTGAAAATATCACTCTACACAGCACTCTACACAACATTGAAAACATCATTCTGCAGAAAAATCTACGCAACATTGAAAACATCACTCTACACATCAGTCTGCACAACATTGAAAAAAATCACTCAGTACATCATTCTGCACAACATTGAAAACATCACTCTACATACCACATCACTCTACACACCACTCTACACAACATTGAAAACATCACTCTATACATCACTCTACACAGCATTGTAAACATCACTCTACACATCACTCTGCACAACATTGAGAACATCACTCGACACATCACTCCACACAACATTGAAAACATCACACTGCACATCACACTGCACAACATTGAAAACATCACTCTACACATCACTCTGCACAACATTGAAAACATCACTCTACACATCACTCTGCACAACATTGAAAACATCACTCTACACATCACTCTGCACAACATTGAAAACATCACACTACACATCACTCTATACAACATAGAAAACATCACTCTGCACCTCACTCTGCACAACATTGAAAACATCACTCTACACATCACTCCACACAACATTGAAAACATCACTCTACACATCACTCAGCACAACATTGAAAACATCACTCTACACATCACTCTGCACAACATTGAAAACATCACTCTGCACATCACTCTACACAATATTGAAAACATCACTCTACACAGCACTCGACACAACATTGAAAACATCACTCTACACAACAATCTACACAACATTGAAAACATCACTCTACACATCACTCGACACAACATTGAAAACATCACTCTACACATCAATCTATACAATATTGAAAACATCACTCGACACATCACTCCACACAACATTGAAAACATCACTCTACATATCACTCTGCACAACTTTGAAAACATCACTCAATACATCAATCTACACCACATTGAAAACATCACTCTGCACATCACTCTACACAACATTGAAAACATCACTCTACACAGCACTCTACACAACATTGAAAACATCACTCTACAGAAAAATCTACGCAACATTGAATACATCACTCTACACATGAGTCTACACAACATTGAAAAAATCACTCTGTATATCATTCTGCACAACATTGAAAACATCACTCTACACTTCACTCTACACAACATTGAAAACATCACTCAACACATCACTCTACACAACATTGAAAACATCACTCGACACATCACTCTACACAACATTGAAAACATCACTCTGCACATCACTCTACACAATAATGAAAACATTACCCTACAGACCACTCTAAACAACATTGAAAACATCACTCTACACATCACTCTACACAACATTGAAAACAGCACTCTACACATCACCCTACACATCATTGAAAACATCACTCTACACATCACTCCACACAACATTGAAAACATCACTCTGCACATCACTCTACACAACATTGAAAATATCACTCTACACATCATTCTACACAACATTGTAAACATCACTCTACACATCACTCTGCACAACATTGAAAACATCACTCAAAACATCACTCTGCACAACATTGATAACATCACTCTACACTTCACTCTGCCCAACATTGAAAACATCACTCAACACATCACTCTACACAACATTGAAAACATCACTCGACACATCACTCTGCACAACATTGAAAAGATCACTCTACACAGCACTCTACACAACATTGAAAACATCACTCTACACAACAATCGACACAACATTGAAAACATCACTCTACACATCACTCCACGCAACATTGAAATCAACACTCTACATATCAATCTATACAATATTGAAAACATCACGCTACACATCACTCCACACAACATTGAAAACATCACTCTACATATCACTATGCACAACATTGAAAACATCACTCCAAAAATCACTCTACACAACATTGAAAAAAAACACTCTACATATCACTCTGCACAACATTGAAAACATAACTCTACATATCACATCACTCTACACACCACCCTACACGACATTGAAAATATCACTCGACACATCACTCCACACAACATTGTAAACATCACTCTACACACCACTCTGCACAACATTGAACACATCACTCGACACATCACTCTACACAGCATTGTAAACATCACTCTACACATCACTCAGCACAACATTGAAAACATCACTCTAAACATCACTCTGCACAACATTGATAACATCATTCTACACATCACTCTGCACAACATTGTAAACATCACTCTACTCATCACTCTCCACAACATTGAAATATCACGCTACACATCACTCTGCACAACATTGAAAACATCACTCTACACATCACTCTATACAACATAGAAAACATCACTCTGCAACTCACTCTGCACAACATTGAAAACATCACGCTACACATCACTCTACACAACATTGAAAACATCACTCTACACATCATTCAGCACAACATTGAAAACATCACTCTACACATCACTCTGCACAAAATAGAAAACGTCACTCTACACATCACTCAACACAACTTTGAAAACATCACTCTACACAGCACTCTACACAACATTGAAAACATCACTCTACACAACAATCGACACAACATTGAAAACATCACTCTACACATCACTCCACGCAACATTGAAATCAACACTCTACATATCAATCTATACAATATTGAAAACATCACTCTACACATCACTCTATACAACATAGAAAACATCACTCTGCAACTCACTCTGCAAAACATTGAAAACATCACTCTACACATCACTCTACACAACATTGAAAACATCACTCTACACATCATTCAGCACAACATTGAAAACATCACTCGACACAACAATCTACACAACATTGAAAACATCACTCTACACAACACTCTACACAACATTGAAAGCATCACTCTACACATCAATCTATACAATATTGAATACATCAATCTACACATCACTCCACACAACATTGAAAACATCATTCTACATATCACTCTACACAACATTGAAAGCATCACTCTACACATCAATCTATACAATATTGAATACATCACTCTACACATCAATCTACACAACATTGAAAACATCACTCTACACATCACTCGGCACAACATTGAAAACATCACTATACATATCACATCACCCTACACATCACTCTACACAGCATTGAAAACATCACTCTACACATCACCCTACACATCATTGAAAACATCACTCTACACATCACTCCACACAACATTAAAACATCACTCTACACATCACTCTACACAACATTGAAAATATCACGCTACACATCATTCTACACAACATTGTAAACATCACTCTACACATCACTCTGCACAACATTGAAAACATCTCTCGAAACATCTCTCTGCACAACATTGAAAACATCACTCTATACATCACTCTACACAACATTGAAAACATCACTCTACACAGCACTCTACACAACATTGAAAAATTCACTCTACACAACAATCGACACAACATTGAAAACATCACTCTACACATCACTCCACGCAACATTGAAATCAACACTCTACATACCAATCTATACAATATTGAAAACATCACTCTACACATCACTCTACACAACATTGAAAACATCACTCTACACATCACTCCACACTGCATTGAAAACATCACTCGACATCTCACTCTGCACAACATTGAAAACAGCACTCTACATAGCACATCACTCTACACATCACTCTGCACAACATTGAAAACCTCACTCCAAACATCACTCAACACAACATTGATAACATCACTCTACACATCACTCTACACAACATTGAAAACATCACTCTGCACATCACTCTGAACAACATTGAAAACATTACTCTACACATCACTCTACACAACATTGAATACATCACTCTACACATCACTCTATACAACATTGAATACATCACTCTACACAACAATCTACACAACATTGAAAACATCACTCTACACATCATTCTACACAACATTGAAAACATCACTCTACACATCAATCTATACAAAATTGAAAACATCACTCTACACATCACTCCACACAACTTGAAAAAATCACTCTACATATCACTCTGCACAACATTGATAACATCACTCTAAACATCACTCTACACAACATTGAAAAAAAACACTCTACATATCACTCTGCACAACATTGAAAACATCACTCTACACATCACTCTATACAACATAGAAAACATCACTCTGCAACTCACTCTGCAAAACATTGAAAACATCACTCTACACATCACTCTACACAACATTGAAAACATCACTCTACACATCATTCAGCACAACATTGAAAACATCACTCGACACAACAATCTACACAACATTGAAAACATCACTCTACACATCACTCTACACAACATTGAAAGCATCACTCTACACATCAATCTATACAATATTGAATACATCAATCTACACATCACTCCACACAACATTGAAAACATCACTCTACATATCACTCTGCACAACATTGAAAACACCGCTCTATACATCACTCTACACAACATTGAAAACATCACTCTACACATCACTCGGCACAACATTGAAAACATCACTATACATATCACATCACCCTACACATCACTCTACACAGCATTGAAAACATCACTCTACACATCACCCTACACATCATTGAAAACATCACTCTACACATCACTCCACACAACATTGAAAACATCACTTTACACATCACTCCACACAACATTGAAAATATCACTCTACACATCATTCTACACAACATTGTAAACATCACTCTACACATCACTCTGCACAACATTGAAAACATCACTCGAAACATCTCTCTGCACAACATTGAAAACATCACTCTATACATCACTCTACACAACATTGAAAACATCACTCTACACAGCACTCTACACAACATTGAAAAATTCACTCTACACAACAATCGACACAACATTGAAAACATCACTCTACACATCACTCCACGCAACATTGAAATCAACACTCTACATATCAATCTATACAATATTGAAAACATCACTCTACACATCACTCTACACAACATTGAAAACATCACTCTACACATCACTTCACACTGCATTGAAAACATCACTCGACATCTCACTCTGCACAACATTGAAAACATCACTCTACATAGCACATCACTCTACACATCACTCTGCACAACATTGAAGACATCACTCTAAACATCACTCAACACAACATTGATAA
Source organism: Pristiophorus japonicus (assembly GCF_044704955.1). Lineage (NCBI taxonomy): Eukaryota > Metazoa > Chordata > Chondrichthyes > Pristiophoridae > Pristiophorus > Pristiophorus japonicus. The sequence continues at coordinate 12,412,190 of NC_092005.1, forward strand.
CATCACTCTACACATCACTCTACACAACATTGAAAACATCACTCCGCACATCACTCTGAACAACATTGAAAACATCACTCTACACATCAATCTATACAATATTGAAAACATCACTCTACTCATCACTCCACACAACATTGAAAACATCACTCTACATATCACTCTGCACAACATTGAAAACATCACTCTACACATCACTCTCCACAACATTGAAATATCACGCCACACATCACTCTACACAACATTGAAAACATCACGCTACACATCACTCTATACAACATGGAAAACATCACTCTGCAACTCACTCTGCACAACATTGAAAACATCACTCTACACATCACTCTACACAACATTGAAAACATCACTCTACACATCATTCAGCACAACATTGAAAACATCACTCGACACATCACTCTGCACAACATTGAAAACGTCACTCTACACATCACTCAACACAACTTTGAAAACATCACTCTACACTTCACTCTACACAACATTGAAAACATCACTCAACACATCACTCTACACAACATTGAAAACATCACTCTGCACATCACTCTACACAACATTGAAAACATCACTCTGCACGGCACTCTACACAACATTGAAAACATCACTCTGCACATCACTCTACACAACATTGAAAACATCGCTCTACACAACAATCTACACAACATTGAAAACATCACTCTACACATCACTCTACACAACATTGAAAGCATCACTCTACACACCAATCTATACAATATTGAAAACATCAATCTACACATCACTCCACACAACATTGAAAACATCACTCTACATATCACTCTGCACAACATTGAAAACATCACTCTGCACATCACTCTACACAACAATGAAAACATTACCCTACACACCACTCTAAACAACATTGAAAACATCACTCTACACATCACTCTACACAACATTGAAAACATCACTCTACAAATCAACCTGCACAACATTGAAAACATCATCTACGTATCACTCTGCAGAACATTGAAAACATTACTCTAAACATCACATCACTCTACACACCACTCTATACAATATTGAAAACATCAATCTACACATCACTCCACACAACATTGAAAACATCACTCTACATATCACTCTGCACAACATTGAAAACACCGCTCTACACATCACTCTACACAACATTGAAAACTTCACTCTACATATCACTCGGCACAACATTGAAAACATCACTATACATATCACATCACTCTACACATCACTCTACACAGCATTGAAAACATCACTCTACACATCACCCTACACATCATTGAAAACATCACTCTACACATCACTCCACACAACATTGAAAACATCACTCTGCACATCACTCTACACAACATTGAAAATATCACTCTACACATCATTCTACACAACATTGTAAACATCACTCTACACATCACTCTGCACAACATTGAAAACATCACTCGAAACATCACTCAACACAACTTTGAAAACATCACTCTACACATCAATCTACACAACATTGAAAACATCACTCTACACATGACTCTCCACAACATTGAAAACATCACTCTACACATCACTCTACACAACATTGAAAACATCACTCTACACTTCACTCTGCCCAACATTGAAAACATCACTCAACACATCACTCTACACAACATTGAAAACATCACTCGACACATCACTCTACACAACATTGAAAAGATCACTCTACACAGCACTCTACACAACATTGAAAACATCACTCTACACAACAATCGACACAACATTGAAAACATCACTCGACACATCACACCACGCAACATTGAAATCAACACTCTACATATCAATCTATACAATATTGAAAACATCACGCTACACATCACTCCACACTACATTGAAAACATCACTCGACATCTCACTCTGCACAACATTGAAAACATCACTCTACATATCACATCACTCTACACATCACTCTGCACAACATTGAAAACATCACTCTAAACATCACTCTGCACAACATTGATAACATCACTCTACACTTCACTCTGCCCAACATTGAAAACATCACTCAACACATCACTCTACACAACATTGAAAACATCACTCGACACATCACTCTACACAACATTGAAAAGATCACTCTACACAGCACTCTACACAACATTGAAAACATCACTCTACACAACAATCGACACAACATTGAAAACATCACTCTACAAATCACTCCACGCAACATTGAAATCAACACTCTACATATCAATCTATACAATATTGAAAACATCACGCTACACATCACTCCACACAACATTGAAAACATCACTCGACATATCACTCTGCACAACATTGAAAACATCACTCCAAACATCACTCTACACAACATTGAAAAAAACACTCTACATATCACTCTGCACAACATTGAAAACATAACTCTACATATCACATCACTCTACACACCACCCTACACGACATTGAAAATATCACTCGACACATCACTCCACACAACATTGTAAACATCACTCTACACACCACTCTGCACAACATTGAACACATCACTCGACACATCACTCTACACAACATTGTAAACATCACTCTACACATCACTCAGCACAACATTGAAAACATCACTCTAAACATCACTCTGCACAACATTGATAACATCATTCTACACATCACTCTGCACAACATTGTAAACATCACTCTACTCATGACTCTGCACAACATTGAAAACATCACTCTGTATATCATTCTGCACAACATTGAAAACATCACTCTACACATCAGTCTGCAGAACATTGAAAACATCACTCTACACATCACTCTCCACAACATTGAAATATCACGCTACACATCACTCTGCACAACATTGAAAACATCACTCTACACATCACTCTATACAACATAGAAAACATCACTCTGCAACTCACTCTGCACAACATTGAAAACATCACTCTACACATCACTCTACACAACTTTGAAAACATCACTCTACACATCATTCAGCACAACATTGAAAACATCACTCTACACATCACTCTGCACAACATAGAACACGTCACTCTACACATCACTCAACACAACTTTGAAAACATCACTCTACACGGCACTCTACACAACATTGAAAACATCACTCTACACAACAATCGACACAACATTGAAAACATCACTCTGCACATCACTCCACGCAACATTGAAATCAACACTCTACATATCAATCTATACAATATTGAAAACATCACTCTGCATATCACATCACTCTACGCATCACTCTGCACAACATTGAAAACATCACTCTAAACATCACTCTGCACAACATTGATAACATCACTCTACACATCACTCTACACAACATTGAAAACATCACTCTGCACATCACTCTGAACAACATTGAAAACATCACTCTACACGTCACTCTACACAACATTGAAAACATCACTCTACATATCACTCTGCACAACATTGAAAACATCACTCTACACATCACTCTACACAACATTGTAAACATCACTCTACACATCACTCAGCACAACATTGAAAACATCACTCTAAACATCACTCTGCACAACATTGATAACATCATTCTCACATCACTCTGCACAACATTGTAAACATCACTCTACTCATGACTCTGCACAACATTGAAAACATCACTCTGTACATCATTCTGCACAACATTGAAAACATCACTCTACACATCACTCTGCAGAACATTGAAAACATCACTCTACACATCACTCTCCACAACATTGAAATATCACGCTACACATCACTCTGCACAACATTGAAAACATCACTCTACACATCACTCTATACAACATAGAAAACATCACTCTGCAACTCACTCTGCACAACATTGAAAACATCACTCTACACATCACTCTACACAACTTTGAAAACATCACTCTACACATCATTCAGCACAACATTGAAAACATCACTCTACACATCACTCTGCACAACATAGAACACGTCACTCTACACATCACTCAACACAACTTTGAAAACATCACTCTACACAGCACTCTACACAACATTGAAAACATCACTCTACACAACAATCGACACAACATTGAAAACATCACTCTACACATCACTCCACGCAACATTGAAATCAACACTCTACATATCAATCTATACAATATTGAAAACATCACTCTGCATATCACATCACTCTACGCATCACTCTGCACAACATTGAAAACATCACTCTAAACATCACTCTGCACAACATTGATAACATCACTCTACACATTACTCTACACAACATTGAAAACATCACTCTGCACATCACTCTGAACAACATTGAAAACATCACTCTACACGTCACTCTACACAACATTGAAAACATCACACTACATATCACTCTGCACAACATTGAAAACATCACTCTACACATCACTCTATACAACATAGTGTTGTAGAGAGTCGAAAGATATATATAGACTTAGGCATTAGGCACCTGCTGGATATTTAGAACTCACATAAGCTTAAATGGACACACACATAAAATGGCTGCCCAGGCATTATGGGAAATCAGGTAGTCAAACTGTGAACTGTTGAACGTTCACTGACCGAGCAATAACCCTGTGAGGCCCACTGTAGGAATGCCTGGGAAGACAGAGATAAGAAGGAAACCATCTCCTGTGAACAAGGCCATGAAACCAATTATTTCAGGAAGAAAGATAAGAGGGAAACCATTTGCTGTAAACAAGGCTATATACCAATTATTTCTCCAAGAAGAAAGAACTAGTGAGAGAACCTATATCAATCAGCCCAAGCTGACAAAAGACGAACACATGGTTCCTGAGACATAAGGGGAATTCTATTGGGTTAAAATAACCTATATGTAATCTATAATCATTGTGATTGGCTTGTGTCCAGCCGTGATGGGCTGTGTAGCTGCAGTAAACTGTTTTGTAACTGTTGTGAAACATATAAAGGTACATGTAACTCTTTGTTCTGTGAAGAGAAACCTGGATACGGTCCTGAGTTTTTCCTTCCCGCTGAGCGTAATAAAAGCTGCTTCAGCATTGGAACCGACCCTGAGTGTTGTGTGATTCTTCTAAGAAAACACTAACGCTAACAATGGCGTAGTCGACGGGATTTCCCGGAGTCGCTGGACGCCCTTGGAAAAAACCCGGGTGAGTATAAAAAAACTATTTTTAAGTATAAAGGGTGCGGAAGGTGGAAGCTGGTTGATCGACATGAGGAGACGGTCTAATATCTCAAACGCCTAGCCTGAGCCTGAATTAAGAGGACTTTTGTCCCACGTGACGGCCAGGAACCAAGTAGGCGTAGGGAACACACTTAGACCGTGGGATCGTGATACCGAGAGACATCTTCCGGACCCAGTAGTGTAATTTGAAATACCCCGGGGTAGAACCAAGCGGTGTACAGCGGCTAATGGAATCCAAACCTGTGAACAGGGTCGGACCAACGGGCTGAGCGGTGGTAGGTAGTCGTTAAGGATACGTAGAGCACTGCGGGAATTGCTTAAACGCGTTTTTAAGAATTGTATAAGTTTGTGCAACAGCAGAACTTGTGACCTGACAGTAGCCAAGAGACAGTTTACTACAAGTCGCGCTAGAAAGAAAGCGGACCTCTGAGAGTAGATTCCTAACGGTAGTAGTCCTACCCAGGAATGGCCATGAAAACAAGTAAACTCGAGTGGGGACCAGAAGGGTCGCTTACCCGCCACCTGGCGGAAAAACAAAAGAAGCTTATTGAAAATATGATTAAAGCAGGGTGGAATCCTCAGGAATTAGTTATGTGAGGAATTATTTAGATAAAACTACGAATTCCCTGAAAGGTCATGGATCCAAAAATAGAGCCGGCCAAAACAAGAAGAGAGACTGTTGTAAATCGTTGAGTGAGAAGTGTCTGTGTGATTTTTGACTGCAGAATGAATTTTTTTATGTTTTCATGTTCCGAAAGTCTGGTTGGAAGAGGAATGCAAGTGTCTGTTTATTTTAAAAACAGAGTGAAAGTCTTTTTTTTAAACCCTTTGTAATGTTGTCCTGTATGTGGGAAGTTTTAAGACATTTAAGTTAGAAACGCAGGTGTGGATTTATTCGGATGATAAGTTACGGAGCTAGGAAAATAAACAAATAAAGAATAGGTTTGTTGAGCAAAATATTTATTTGACATGCTCACTTACTTGCCGAAAGAAAACATGCAATGATTGATTGGGTTGAAAGACATAAATTTGGTCTCGGAATGAGATAAAGAATGCTTAAAAAAAAAAGAGAGCTTCTAAAAAAAAAAAAGTTTTAAATAAAGATTGAAATTACAAAGTTTGAATTGGGATTTTGAGATATTCAGAGAAGGCACAGGAAATACTGAGGTGGATTTAAAAAAAAAAGATTAAATTAAATCTGATCAGGTCAAACTCCTGGGCAAGTGGCGAGCTATCTGCGAAGGTGTAAAAGGAACTTTTGGAAAATGTTAAAAAACAGCAAGCTTTAGTAACGACTTTGAAACTGGAGCATTTTGAGATAACGAAAAAGCACTCAAACTCTCAAAGATGGACTTCATTCCAGTTATGGAGAAAAAGAAAAAGATAAAGACGCCACTTTGAAAGTAAACAAATGATTTTAAATTAACAACTTTATGGAGTTACGAACCCTCCGTGTAAAATACAAAACCTAATTTGAAGAAAGAAAAAAAAGATGTAACAGACTAAATGGAAAAAGACATAACTTACTGAATACTAGTTGATGTTTGCTGTGAAAAAGATATTGGTTTAATTAGAAGAAAAAAAAAATTGGAATAAGTAAAAAACACTCTACATGGATTCGAATTTTCAATTATGAAAAAGTTTCAATGCAGTTTGAAAAGATTTCCAAAATGTCCCGAACAGTCTAAACAAGCAGGAGGGTTTTGAAGATAACGAGGAGAAAGAGAGAAATAAAAAAAAAAACAGAATTGAATTTCAGTAAACAAAATTGCTATTGTATGTGTGGTCTTGTTTTAAAACAATTTAAAAAAAAAATTCTTTGGCAAGTACTTGAATTAGAAGTTAAGAAAACATTGGAGTTTACTCTAATGATTTATGCTGTTTAACGGATTCCTAATTTCGAAGCCAGTTTTGAAGGCACAAAGCCTTTTTTTTTCAGATGATTATGTGAAGTCACGTAATGACATCAGGTCTTCTTACAAACCTGGAAAGGAGTTAACCCTTTCCATTGACAGCCGTTTTATACTGAACATTATTAATTTGGATTTCTTAATAGGGAAAAAAAAGACTCACCTAACAGAGGAAACAAAAATAAAAACAGAACTAGCTTATGTAATAATACTTGCCTGATACAATAAAGAAATAGATATTCAATAAAACAAATTGAAGAGTTAAAAGCTAAGATAAACAGGCTGGAAGAGATAACGGGACTAGACGGATAGTGCAGTGCGCAGCCATAGCACCATCACCTCTGGCAATAGAGCCAATGTACCCCACGGTGGGTAGGTGTAGTCCACAAACCCAACCTAACGGTAAAGCAGACAGCGATGTTTGGAGGAATAGCTTTGGCCTTGGTCATAATAGGAGTTTGGGTAATATTTAAGTGGGTAAAGACACAGGCGCACGCCCTACAGATTCAGCTCGAAATGGTTCGATTATAACCTTGTGCTTCTGATTTTGCAGGGTGACAGGGACACTCGTAGAGCAAAAAAACTTAACCCCTGGTGACGACCAGGCCGTCTGTTTAAAATTACAGATAATACTTACCGGAATGGGAATACGAACGGCGCTACTCGTAATATGGATAGCCCTGCGACAGGCACGTACCCTGGGCAACACCGACGGACAGCAGAGCACGCTGGAAATAAACAACTATATGAACTATGGAGTCTTGTTTAATTTAACGGACGGAATGTGCATCCCAGCAGCCAAGGACTGGAGCAAGGACAGGACTTATTTTAATGCATGGTTACAAGTGAATCCTAATAAGAATCCTAATAAGAATAAGAGTATGTGTACAGTGCTCCACGGGTATAAGGAGCAGATGCATTAAACGGAGGGATGTCAAAGGGCCTGATGAATGTACTTTCGGCATAATTTGCGCGCCTCCGGGACAATCCCAGCAATCAGTCATCCGCAAGAAGGGAATGGGGCTGTGTGGGTATTACGAGGAGGCGGGGGCGGCTGCAATATAATTGTATGTATGTTTCTCACCCCCTCCGACACCGCGCCCCATAAGAATCACTACATTGCCCGAAGAACTGCCTTGTCCCATAACTACTAAGGGACCAGAAAATGGGATTGCAATGTACAACGAAGGGGAATTATTGTATGATAATGTTAAACATGAAATTGTGCCTGTTCTGATCAATATTTCAGGCATCCAGATGCCGGAATATTGTACCGAACAGTCAAGGAAGATGTACAATGTATTAAGTAAAGTCGTAATGCAGCAGGCTGCCGATGCCATGGGTGCCAGTAAGTTCCGGGGACAGGGGTTAGCACCCAGGGTGAAGAGGGAAATAGTAAATGATGTTGCTACCGTTTTCAATACAGGAACCTCCGTAGTGAACTCGATAGACATACAAGGGCTAAATGAGAGGGTAGAACAGCTTAAAGGGGTGATGAAGGGGTTATTGGAGAGGGTGGAGCAAAACCAGGAAGACCAGGCCAACCTAGGAAAGGAGGGTGCCGAAATCCAGTTGGATGGCATCTCAGTCCTGGAAGCTCACGCTAAAACCATCAATCACCTCATTGATAGAGAACAAGAAGATACAATAAAGCAAAGACAGGGGCAACTCTGTCATGCTTATGGTCTGTGGATGGTGGGACAGATCCGCCACAACCTCGACCAGATCCAACGCGGGGAAGTACCCGATTGGATAGACAGTTCACATTTGGCTCAGTTGGCGAACCAAAGGGGGACACTGGATAATTGTACTCTGAAGGGACTGACCCGAGTATACCCCGCAATTCCAGATTGCCAGATGGGTACGACTACCGGGATAGGGATAGTCCTGTTGATCCCCATAGCAACGCCGGACTCAGGGCCGTTCCCCTTATACCAACTAGAGAATATCGGAGTAATACGGGAAAATGTCTCCATACGCTACTACCTGACCACCACCTCTGCCGTTCGTCGAAACAACATACTTACTGGGATTTCCCTAGCAGATTGCAAGCAAAGGGGGGGAAATCACAGTATGCCCTCACCCGGTGGGCCGAGGTGAACTAGACGAGTGCGGGTTTAACCGAACCAACGGGTGTGTACTAGAAATAGTGCCCGCACACATGCACTTCGCGAGGGCAGGCTACGGAGGGAGGGGAAGATACTGTGTCTCTACTACTGAGAGTTCATACCAGTATAATGACCTGCAGTGCCCTATACCGCAGCCAAACTTTTGCTTTACACCACTACGACCTGTCGCGATCGGGCAAGCGCATATCACCCAGGTTAGGCGCCGGAAGTCCGAAGTTATTGAAGTAACTGATCAGCTCCATGATCATTTGCAGGATTATGACGAGCCAGAGCAGGTCCCTATCCCACATCTCACGGAGGTATTACGGGAGTTAAGGCTCAGAGTGGGGCAATCCGTAAAACTGTATCACCAGCTACAAACTAAAATCAAAGAACTGGAAGAAGATACCGAGGTAGACTTACAAAGTCAGAGTTGGTGGAGAAAGGTCTGGGACTGGGGAATAAATGTGAACATCCACCCATGGATCCGAATTATTTCACACACACTGGTCGGAATACAATTAATCTTAGCAATAACATGGGGCGTGATGGCCTGCCAGGTATGCAGGCGCCACAAACGGCAGAAACGGACCAATCACCGTTCCCTGGATATTAAACAAGTCTGTTTGATAAGGGGACGGGAGGAGCTAGCCTTTGTTAATTTGATTTGAGCAACCGGAACTCCTGAAACCGCGTGACTGGCCAGCACGTTGAGGCAAGGAATACCGGGCCGTGCACAAATATCAGATAAAGGCAGTATTTCGGTTAAAAGGGGACTAGGGCTAGTCCCTTTACCGAAAGGGGGAATTGTTGTAGAGAGTCGAAAGATATATATAGACTTAGGCATTAGGCACCTGCTGGATATTTAGAACTCACATAAGCTTAAATGGACACACACATAAAATGGCTGCCCAGGCATTATGGGAAATCAGGTAGTCAAACTGTGAACTGTTGAACGTTCACTGACCGAGCAATAACCCTGTGAGGCCCACTGTAGGAATGCCTGGGAAGACAGAGATAAGAAGGAAACCATCTCCTGTGAACAAGGCCATGAAACCAATTATTTCAGGAAGAAAGATAAGAGGGAAACCATTTGCTGTAAACAAGGCTATATACCAATTATTTCTCCAAGAAGAAAGAACTAGTGAGAGAACCTATATCAATCAGCCCAAGCTGACAAAAGACGAACACATGGTTCCTGAGACATAAGGGGAATTCTATTGGGTTAAAATAACCTATATGTAATCTATAATCATTGTGATTGGCTTGTGTCCAGCCGTGATGGGCTGTGTAGCTGCAGTAAACTGTTTTGTAACTGTTGTGAAACATATAAAGGTACATGTAACTCTTTGTTCTGTGAAGAGAAACCTGGATACGGTCCTGAGTTTTTCCTTCCCGCTGAGCGTAATAAAAGCTGCTTCAGCATTGGAACCGACCCTGAGTGTTGAGTGATTCTTCTGAGAAAACACTAACGCTAACAATAGAAAACATCACTCTGCAACTCACTCTGCAAAACATTGAAAACATCACTCTACACATCACTCTACACAACATTGAAAACATCACTCTACACATCACTCTACACAACACTGAAAACATCACTCAACACATCATTCTACACAACATTGAAAACATCACTCTAAACATCACTCTGCACAACATTGATAACATCACTCTGCACTTCACTCTGCCCAACATTGAAAACATCACTCAACACATCACTCTACACAACATTGAAAACATCACTCGACACATCACTCTACACAACATTGAAAAGATCACTCTACACAGCACTCTACACAACATTGAAAACATCACTCTACACAACAATCGACACAACATTGAAAACATCACTCTACACATCACTCCACGCAACATTGAAATCAACACTCTACATATCAATCTATACAATATTGAAAACATCACGCTACACATCACTCCACACAACATTGAAAACATCACTCTACATATCACTCTGCACAACATTGAAAACATCACTCCAAACATCACTCTACACAACATTGAAAAAAACACTCTACATATCACTCTGCACAACATTGAAAACATAACTCTACATATCACATCACTCTACACACCACCCTACACGACATTGAAAATATCACTCGACACATCACTCCACACAACATTGTAAACATCACTCTACACACCACTCTGCACAACATTGAACACATCACTCGACACATCACTCTACACAACATTGTAAACATCACTCTACACATCACTCAGCACAACATTGAAAACATCACTCTAAACATCACTCTGCACAACATTGATAACATCATTCTACACATCACTCTGCACAACATTGTAAACATCACTCTACTCATGGCTCTGCACAACATTGAAAACATCACTCTGTACATCATTCTGCACAACATTGAAAACATCACTCTACACATCACTCTGCAGAACATTGAAAACATCACTCTACACATCACTCTCCACAACATTGAAATATCACGCTACACATCACTCTGCACAACATTGAAAACATCACTCTACACATCACTCTATACAACATAGAAAACATCACTCTGCAACTCACTCTGCACAACATTGAAAACATCACTCTACTCATCACTCTACACAACTTTGAAAACATCACTCTACACATCATTGAGCACAACATTGAAAACATCACTCTACACATCACTCTGCACAACATAGAACACGTCACTCTACACATCACTCAACACAACTTTGAAAACATCACTCTACACAGCACTCTACACAACATTGAAAACATCACTCTACACAACAATCGACACAACATTGAAAACATCACTCTACACATCACTCCACGCAACATTGAAATCAACACTCTACATATCAATCTATACAATATTGAAAACATCACTCTGCATATCACATCACTCTACGCATCACTCTGCACAACATTGAAAACATCACTCTAAACATCACTCTGCACAACATTGATAACATCACTCTACACATCACTCTACACAACATTGAAAACATCACTCTGCACATCACTCTGAACAACATTGAAAACATCACTCTACACATCACTCTATACAACATAGAAAACATCACTCTGCAACTCACTCTGCAAAACATTGAAAACATCACTCTACACATCACTCTACACAACATTGAAAACATCACTCTACACATCACTCTACACAACACTGAAAACATCACTCAACACATCATTCTACACAACATTGAAAACATCACTCTACACTTCACTCTACACAACATTGAAAACATCACTCTACAATGCATTGAAAACATCACTCTACACATCATTCAGCATAACATTGAAAACATCACTCGACACATCACTTTGCACAACATTGAAAACGTCACTCTACACATCACTCAACACAACTTTGAAAACATCACTGTACACTTCACTCTACACAACATTGAAAAAATCACTCAACACATCACTCTACACGACATTGAAAACATCACTCTGCACATCACTCAACACAACATTGAATACATCACTCTACACGGCACTCTACACAACATTGAAAACATCACTCTGCACAACAATCTACACAACATTGAAAACATCACTCTACACATCACTCTACACAACATTGAAAGCATCACTCTACACATCAATCTATACAATATTGAATACATCAATCTACACATCACTCCACACAACATTGAAAACATCACTCTACATATCACTCTGCACAACATTGAAAACACCGCTCTATACATCACTCTACACAACATTGAAAACATCACTCTACACATCACTCGGCACAACATTGAAAACATCACTATACATATCACATCACCCTACACATCACTCTACACAGCATTGAAAACATCACTCTACACATCACCCTACACATCATTGAAAACATCACTCTACACATCACTCCACACAACATTGAAAACATCACGCTACACATCACTCTACACAACATTGAAAATATCACTCTACACATCATTCTACACAACATTGTAAACATCACTCTACACATCACTCTGCACAACATTGAAAACATCACTCGAAACATCTCTCTGCACAACATTGAAAACATCACGCTATACATCACTCTACACAACATTGAAAACATCACTCTACACAGCACTCTACACAACATTGAAAAATTCACTCTACACAACAATCGACACAACATTGAAAACATCACTCTACACACTACTCCACGCAACATTGAAATCAACACTCTACATATCAATCTATACAATATTGAACACATCACTCTAAACATCACTCTACACAACATTGAAAACATCACTCTACACATCACTCCACACTGCATTGAAAACATCACTCGACATCTCACTCTGCACAACATTGAAAACATCACTCTACATAGCACATCACTCTACACATCACTCTGCACAACATTGAAAACATCACTCTACACATCACTCCACACAACATTGAAAACATCACGCTACACATCACTCTACACAACATTGAAAACATCACTCTGCACATCACTCTCCACAACATTGAAATATCACGCCACACATCACTCTGCACAACATTGAAAACATCACTCTACACATCACTCTATACAACATAGAAAACATCACTCTGCAACTCAGTCTGCACAACATTGAAAACATCACTCTACACATCACTCTACACAACATTGAAAACATCACTCTACACATCATTCAGCACAACATTGAAAACATCACTCGACACATCACTCTGCACAACATTGAAAACGTCACTCTACACATCACTCAACACAACTTTGAAAACATCACTCTACACTTCACTCTACACAACATTGAAAACATCACTCAACACATCACTCTACACAACATTGAAAACATCACTCTGCACATCACTCTACACAACATTGAAAACATCACTCTGCACGGCACTCTACACAACATTGAAAACATCACTCTGCACATCACTCTACACAACATTGAAAACATCGCTCTACACAACAATCTGCACAACATTGAAAACATCACTCTACACATCACTCTACACAACATTGAAAGCATCACTCTACACATCAATCTATACAATATTGAAAACATCAATCTACACATCACTCCACACAACATTGAAAACATCACTCTACATATCACTCTGCACAACATTGAAAACATCACTCGAAACATCACTCTGCACAACATTGAAACCGTCACTCTATACATCACTCTACACAACATTGAAAACATCACTCTACACAGCACTCTACACAACATTGAAAACATCACTCTACACAACAATCGACACAACATTGAAAACATCACTCTACACATCACTCCACGCAACATTGACATCAACACTCTACATATCAATCTATACAATATTGAAAACATCACTCTACATGTCACATCACTCTACACATCACTCTGCACAACATTGAAAACATCACACTAAACATCACTCTGCACAACATTGATAACATCACTCTACACATCACTCTACACAACATTGAAAACATCACTCTGCACATCACTCTGAACAGCATTGAAAACATCACTCTACACATCACTCTTCACAACATTGAATACATCACTCTACACAACAATCTACACAACATTGAAAACATCACTCTACACATCACTCTACACAACATTGAAAACATCACTCTACACATCAATCTATACAAAATTGAAAACATCACTCTACACATCACTCCACACAACATTGAAAACATCACTCTACATATCACTCTGCACAACATTGAAAACATCACTCTAAACATCACTCTACACAACATTAAAAAAAACACTCTACATATCACTCTGCACAACATTGAAAACATCACTCTACATATCACATCACTCTACACACCACCCTGCACAACATTGAAAACATCACTCTGCACATCACTCTACACAACATTGTAAACATCACTCTACACACCACTCTGCACAACATTGAACACATCACTCGACACATCACTCTACACAACATTGAAAACATCACTCTGCACCGCACTCTACACAACATTGAAAACATCACTCTACACTTCACTCTACACAACATTGAAAACATCACTCTACACTGCATTGAAAACATCACTCTACACATCACTCTACACAACATTGAAAACATCACTCAACTCATCACTCTACACAACATTGAAAACATCACTCTGCACATCACTCTACACAACATTGAAAACATCACTCTGCACGGCACTCTACACAACATTGAAAACATCACTCTGCACATCATTCTACACAACATTGAAAACATCACTCTACACTTCACTCTACACAACATTGAAAACATCACTCTACACTGCATTGAAAACATCACTCTACACATCACTCTACACAACATTGAAAACATCACTCTACACATCACTCTACACAAAATTGTAAACATCACTCTACACATCACTCTACACATCATTGAAAACATCACTCTACACATCACTCCACACAACATTGAAAACATCACTCTACATATCACTCTGCACAACATTGAAAACACCGCTCTACACATCACTCTACACAACATTGAAAACATCACTCTACATATCACTCGGAACAACATTGAAAACATCACTATACATATCACATCACCCTTCACATCACTCTACACAGCATTAAAAACATCACTCTACACATCACCCTACACATCATTGAAAACATCACTCTACACATCACTCCACACAACATTGAAAACATCACTCTACACATCACTCTACACAACATTGAAAATATCACTCTACACATCATTCTACACAACATTGTAAACATCACTCTACACATCACTCTGCACAAAATTGAAAACATCACTCGAAACATCACTCTGCACAACATTGAAACCGTCACTCTATACATCACTCTACACAACATTGAAAACATCACTCTACACAGCACTCTACACAACATTGAAAACATCACTCTACACAACAATCGACGCAACATTGAAATCAACACTCTACATATCAATCTATACTAATATTGAAAACATCACTCTACATATCACATCACTCTACACATCACTCTGCACAACATTGAAAACATCACTCGAAACATCACTCTGCACAACATTGATAACATCACTCAACACATCACTCTACACAACATTGAATACATCACTCTACACAACAATCTACACAACATTGAAAACATCACTCTACACATCACTCTACACAACATTGAAAACATCACTCTACACATCAATCTATACAAAATTGAAAACATCACTCTACACATCACTCCACACAACATTGAAAACATCACTCTACATATCACTCTGCACAACATTGAAAACATCACTCTACATAGCACATCACTCTACACACCACCCTGCACAACATTGACAACATCACTCTGCACATCACTCTACACAACATTGTAAACATCACTCTACACACCACTCTGCACAACATTGAACACATCACTCGACACATCACTCTACACAACATTGAAAACATCACTCTGCACCGCACTCTACACAACATTGAAAACATCACTCTACACTTCACTCTACACAACATTGAAAACATCACTCTACACTGCATTGAAAACATCACTCTACACATCACTCTACACAACATTGAAAACATCACTCTACACATCACTCTACACAACATTGTAAACATCACTCTACACATCACTCTACACATCATTGAAAACATCACTCTACACATCACTCTACACAACACTGAAAACATCACTCAACACATCATTCTACACAACATTGAAAACATCACTCAACACATCACTCTACACAACATTGAAAACATCACTCTACACATGACTCTCCACAACATTGAAAACATCACTCTACACATCACTCTACACAACATTGAACACATCACTCTATACATCACTCTACACAACATTGAAAACATCACTCTACACAGCACTCTACACAACATTGAAAACATCACTCTACACAGCACTCTACACAACATTGAAAACATCACTCTACACAACAATCGACACAACATTGAAAACATCACTCTACACATCACTCCACGCAACATTGAAATCAACTCTCTACATATCAATCTATACAATGTTGAAAACATCACTCTACACATCACTCCACACTGCATTGAAAACATCACTCTACATATCACTCTGCACAACATTGAAAACATCACTCTACACATCACTCTACACAACATTGAAAACATCACTCTGCACATCACTCTGAACAAGATTGAAAACATCACTCTACATAGCACATCACTCGACACATCACTCTGCACAACATTGAAAACATCACTCTAAACATCACTCTGCACAACATTGATAACATCACTCTACACATCACTCTACACAACATTGAATACATCACTCTACACAACAATCTACACAACATTGAAAACATCACTCTACACATCACTCTACAGAACATTGAAAACATCACTCTACACATCAATCCATACAATATTGAAAACATCACTCTACACATCACTCCACACAACATTGAAAACATCACTCTACATATCACTCTGCACAACATTGAAAACATCACTCTGCACATCACTCTCCACAACATTGAAATATCACGCCACACATCACTCTGCACAACATTGAAAACATCACTCTACACATCACTCTATACAACATAGAAAACATCACTCTGCAACTCACTCTGCACAACATTGAAAACATCACTCTACACATCACTCTACACAACATTGAAAACATCACTCTACACATCATTCAGCACAACATTGAAAACATCACTCGACACATCACTGCACAACATTGAAAACGTCACTCTGCACGGCACTCTACACAACATTGAAAACATCACTCTACACAACATTGAATACATCACTCTACACAACAATCTACACAACATTGAACACATCACTCTACACATCACTCTACACAACATTGAAAACATCACTCTACACATCAATCTATACAATATTGAAAACATCACTCAACACATCACTCTACACAACATTGAAAACATCACTCTGCACATCACTCTACACAACATTGAAAACATCACTCTGCACGGCACTCTACACAAGATTGAAAACATCACTCTGCACATCACTCTACACAACATTGAAAACATCACTCTACACAACAATCTAAACAACATTGAAAACATCACTCTACACATCACTCTACACAACATTGAAAGCATCACTCTACACATCAATCTATACAATATTGAAAACCTCAATCTACACATCACTCCACACAACATTGAAAACATCACTCTACATATCACTCTGCACAACATTGAAAACACCGCTCTACACATCACTCTACACAACATTGAAAACATCACTCTACATATCACTCGGCACAACATTGAAAACATCACTATACATATCACATCACCCTACACATCACTCTACACAGCATTGAAAACATCACTCTACACATCACCCTACACATCATTGAAAACATCACTCTACACATCACTCTACACAGCATTGAAAACATCACTCTACACATCACCCTACACATCATTGAAAACATCACTCTACACATCACTCCACACAACATTGAAAACATCACGCTACACATCACTCTACACAACATTGAAAATATCACTCTACACATCATTCTACACAACATTGTAAACATCACTCGAAACATCACTCTACACAACATTGAAAACATCACTCTACACAGCACTCTACACAACATTGAAAACATCGCTCTACACAACAATCGACACAACATTGAAAACATCACTCTACACATCACTCCACGCAACATTGAAATCAACACTCTACATATCAATCTATACAATATTGAAAACATCACTCTACATATCACATCACTCTAAACATCACTCTGCACAACATTGATAACATCACTCTACACATCACTCTACACAACATTGAAAACATCACTCTGCACATCATTCTGAACAACATTGAAAACATCACTCTACAAATCACTCTACACAACATTGAATACATCACTCTACACAACAATCTACACAACATTGAAAACATCACTCTACACATCACTCTACACAACATTGAAAACATCACTCTACACATCAATCTATACAAAATTGAAAACATCACTCTACACATCACTCCACACAACATTGAAAACATCACTCTACATATCACTCTGCACAACATTGAAAACATCACTCTAAACATCACTCTACACAACATTGAAAAAAAACACTCTACATATCACTCTGCACAACATTGAAAACATCACTCTACATATCACATCACTCTACACACCACCCTGCACAATATTGAAAACATCACTCTGCATATCACTCTACACAACATTGTAAACATCACTCTACACAACACTCTGCACAACATTGAACACATCACTCGACACATCACTCTACACAACATTGAAAACATCACTCTGCACCGCACTCTACACAACATTGAAAACATCACTCTACACTTCACTCTACACAACATTGAAAACATCACTCTACACTGCATTGAAAACATCACTCTACACATCACTCTACACAACATTGAAAACATCACTCTACACATCACTCTACACAACATTGTAAACATCACTCTACACATCACTCTACACATCATTGAAAACATCACTCTACACATCACTCTACACAACACTGCAAACATCACTCAACACATCATTCTACACAACATTGAAAACATCACTCTACACATCACTCTACACAACATTGAAAACATCACTCTACACATGACTCTCCACAACATTGAAAACATCACTCTACACATCACTCTACACAACATTGAACACATCACTCTATATATCACTCTACACAACATTGAAAATATCACTCTACACAGCACTCTACACAACATTGAAAACATCACTCTACACAACAATCGACACAACATTGAAAACATCACTCGACACATCACTCCACGCAACATTGAAATCAACACTCTACATATCAATCTATACAATATTGAAAACATCACGCTACACATCACTCCACACAACATTGAAAACATCACTCGACATCTCACTCTGCACAACATTGAAAACATCACTCTACATATCACATCACTCTACACATCACTCTGCACAACATTGAAAACATCACTCTAAACATCACTCTGCACAACATTGATAACATCACTCTGCACTTCACTCTGCCCAACATTGAAAACACCGCTCTACACATCACTCTACACAACATTGAAAACATCACTCTACATATCACTCGGAACAACATTGAAAACATCACTATACTTATCACATCACCCTTCACATCACTCTACACAGCATTGAAAACATCACTCTACACATCACCCTACACATCATTGAAAACATCACTCTACACATCACTCCACACAACATTGAAAACATCACTCTACACATCACTCTACACAACATTGAAAATATCACTCTACACATCATTCTACACAACATTGTAAACATCACTCTACACATCACTCTGCACAAAATTGAAAACATCACTCGAAACATCACTCTGCACAACATTGAAACCGTCACTCTATACATCACTCTACACAACATTGAAAACATCACTCTACACAGCACTCTACACAACATTGAAAATATCACTCTACACAACAATCGACACAACATTGAAAACATCACTCTACACATCACTCCACGCAACATTGAAATCAACACTCTACATATCAATCTATACTAATATTGAAAACATCACTCTACATATCACATCACTCTACACATCACTCTGCACAACATTGAAAACATCACTCGAAACATCACTCTGCACAACATTGATAACATCACTCAACACATCACTCTACACAACATTGAATACATCACTCTACACAACAATCTACACAACATTGAAAACATCACTCTACACATCACTCTACACAACATTGAAAACATCACTCTACACATCAATCTATACAAAATTGAAAACATCACTCTACACATCACTCCACACAACATTGAAAACATCACTCTACATATCACTCTGCACAACATTGAAAACATCACTCTACATAGCACATCACTCTACACACCTCCCTGCACAACATTGAAAACATCACTCTGCACATCACTCTACACAACATTGTAAACATCACTCTACACACCACTCTGCACAACATTGAACACATCACTCGACACATCACTCTACACAACATTGAAAACATCACTCTGCACCGCACTCTACACAACATTGAAAACATCACTCTACACTTCACTCTACACAACATTGAAAACATCACTCTACACTGCATTGAAAACATCACTCTACACATCACTCTACACAACATTGAAAACATCACTCTACACATCACTCTACACAACATTGTAAACATCACTCTACACATCACTCTACACATCATTGAAAACATCACTCTACACATCACTCTACACAACACTGAAAACATCACTCAACACATCATTCTACACAACATTGAAAACATCACTCTACACATCACTCTACACAACATTGAAAACATCACTCTACACATGACTCTCCACAGCATTGAAAACATCACTCTACACATCACTCTACACAACATTGAACACATCACTCTATACATCACTCTACACAACATTGAAAACATCACTCTACACAGCACTCTACACAACATTGAAAACATCACTCTACACAGCACTCTACACAACATTGAAAACATCACTCTACACAACAATCGACACAACATTGAAAACATCACTCTACACATCACTCCACGCAACATTGAAATCAACTCTCTACATATCAATCTGTACAATATTGAAAACATCACTCTACACATCACTCCACACTGCATTGAAAACATCATTCTACATATCACTCTGCACAACATTGAAAACATCACTCTACACATCACTCTACACAACATTGAAAACATCACTCTGCACATCACTCTGAACAACATTGAAAACATCACTCTACATAGCACATCACTCGACACATCACTCTGCACAACATTGAAAACATCACTCTAAACATCACTCTGCACAACATTGATAACATCACTCTACACATCACTCTACACAACATTGAATACATCACTCTACACAACAATCTACACAACATTGAAAACATCACTCTACACATCACTCTACAGAACATTGAAAACATCACTCTACACATCAATCTATACAATATTGAAAACATCACTCTACACATCACTCCACACAACATTGAAAACATCACTCTACATATCACTCTGCACATCATTGAAAACATCACTCTGCACATCACTCTCCACAACATTGAAATATCACGCCACACATCACTCTGCACAACATTGAAAACATCACTCTACACATCACTCTATACAACATAGAAAACATCACTCTGCAACTCACTCTGCACAACATTGAAAACATCACTCTACACATCACTCTACACAACATTGAAAACATCACTCTACACATCATTCAGCACAACATTGAAAACATCACTCGACACATCACTGCACAACATTGAAAACGTCACTCTGCACGGCACTCTACACAACATTGAAAACATCACTCTACACAACATTGAATACATCACTCTACACAACAATCTACACAACATTGAACACATCACTCTACACATCACTCTACACAACATTGAAAACATCACTCTACACATCAATCTATACAATATTGAAAACATCACTCAACACATCACTCTACACAACATTGAAAACATCACTCTGCACATCACTCTACACAACATTGAAAACATCACTCTGCACGGCACTCTACACAAGATTGAAAACATCACTCTGCACATCACTCTACACAACATTGAAAACATCACTCTACACAACAATCTAAACAACATTGAAAACATCACTCTACACATCACTCTACACAACATTGAAAGCATCACTCTACACATCAATCTATACAATATTGAAAACCTCAATCTACACATCACTCCACACAACATTGAAAACATCACTCTACATATCACTCTGCACAACATTGAAAACACCGCTCTACACATCACTCTACACAACATTGAAAACATCACTCTACATATCACTCGGCACAACATTGAAAACATCACTATACATATCACATCACCCTACACATCACTCTACACAGCATTGAAAACATCACTCTACACATCACCCTACACATCATTGAAAACATCACTCTACACATCACTCTACACAGCATTGAAAAAAAACTCTACACATCACCCTACACATCATTGAAAACATCACTCTACACATCACTCCACACAACATTGAAAACATCACGCTACACATCACTCTACACAACATTGAAAATATCACTCTACACATCATTCTACACAACATTGTAAACATCACTCGAAACATCACTCTACACAACATTGAAAACATCACTCTACACAGCACTCTACACAACATTGAAAACATCGCTCTGCACAACAATCGACACAACATTGAAAACATCACTCTACACATCACTCCACGCAACATTGAAATCAACACTCTACATATCAATCTATACAATATTGAAAACATCACTCTACATATCACATCACTCTAAACATCACTCTGCACAACATTGATAACATCACTCTACACATCACTCTACACAACATTGAAAACATCACTCTGCACATCATTCTGAACAACATTGAAAACATCACTCTACAAATCACTCTACACAACATTGAATACATCACTCTACACAACAATCTACACAACATTGAAAACATCACTCTACACATCACTCTACACAACATTGAAAACATCACTCTACACATCAATCTATACAAAATTGAAAACATCACTCTACACATCACTCCACACAACATTGAAAACATCACTCTACATATCACTCTGCACAACATTGAAAACATCACTCTACATATCACATCACTCTACACACCACCCTGCACAATATTGAAAACATCACTCTGCATATCACTCTACACAACATTGTAAACATCACTCTACACACCACTCTGCACAACATTGAACACATCACTCGACACATCACTCTACACAACATTGAAAACATCACTCTGCACCGCACTCTACACAACATTGAAAACATCACTCTACACTTCACTCTACACAACATTGAAAACATCACTCTACACTGCATTGAAAACATCACTCTACGCATCACTCTACACAACATTGAAAACATCACTCTACACATCACTCTACACAACATTGTAAACATCACTCTACACATCACTCTACACATCATTGAAAACATCACTCTACACATCACTCTACACAACACTGCAAACATCACTCTGCAACTCACTCTGCACAACATTGAAAACATCACTCTACACATCACTCTACACAACTTTGAAAACATCACTCTACACATCACTCTGCACAACATTGAAAACATCACTCTGTACATCATTCTGCACAACATTGAAAACATCACTCTACACATCACTCTGCAGAACATTGAAAACATCACTCTACACATCACTCTCCACAACATTGAAATATCACGCCACACATCACTTGCACAACATTGAAAACATCACTCAACACATCACTCTACACAACATTGAAAACATCACTCTGCACATCACTCGACACAACATTGAAATCATCACTCTACACGGCACTCTACACAACATTGAAAACATCACTCTGCACATCACTCTACACAACATTGAAAACATCACTCTACACAACAATCTACACAACATTGAAAACATCACTCTACACATCACTCTACACAACATTGAAAGCATCACTCTACACATCAATCTATACAATATTGAAAACATCAATCTACACATCACTCCACACAACATTGAAAACATCACTCTACATATCACTCTGCACAACATTGAAAACACCGCTCTACACATCACTCTACACAACATTGAAAACATCACTCTACATATCACTCGGCACAACATTGAAAACATCACTATACATATCACATCACCCTACACATCACTCTACACAGCATTGAAAACATCACTCTACACATCACCCTACACATCATTGAAAACATCACTCTACACATCACTCCACACAACATTGAAAACATCACTCTACACATCACTCTACACAACATTGAAAATATCGCTCTACACATCATTCTACACAACATTGTAAACATCACTCTACACATCATTCTGCACAACATTGAAAACATCACTCGAAATATCACTCTGCACAACATTGAAACCATCACTCTACACATCAATCTACACAACATTGAAAACATCACTCTACACATCACCCTCCACAACATTGAAAACATCACTCTACACATCACTCTACACAACATTGAACACATCACTCTATACATCACTCTACACAACATTGAAAACATCACTCTACATATCACTCGGCACAACATTGAAAACATCACTATACATATCACATCACCCAACACATCACTCTACACAGCATTGAAAACATCACTCTACACATCACCCTACACATCATTGAAAACATCACTCTACACATCACTCGACACAACATTGTAAACATCACTCTCCACACCACTCTGCACAACATTGAACACATCACTCGACACATCACTCTACACAACATTGTAAACATCACTCTACACACCACTCAGCACAACATTGAAAACATCACTCTAAACATCACTCTGCACAACATTGATAACATCATTCTACACATCACTCTGCACAACATTGTAAACATCACTCTACACATGACTCTGCACAACATTGAAAACATCACTCTGTACATCATTCTGCACAACATTGAAAACATCACTCTACACATCACTCTGCAGAACGTTGAAAACATCACTCTACACATCACTCTCCACAACATTGAAATATCACGCTACACATCACTCTGCACAACATTGAAAACATCACTCTACACATCACTCTATACAACATAGAAAACATCACTCTGCAACTCACTCTGCACAACATTGAAAACATCACTCTACACATCACTCTACACAACTTTGAAAACATCACTCTACACATCACTCTACACAACATTGAAAACATCACTCTACACATGACTCTCCACAACATTGAAAACATCACTCTACACATCACTCTACACAACATTGAACACATCACTCTATATATCACTCTACACAACATTGAAAATATCACTCTACACAGCACTCTACACAACATTGAAAACATCACTCTACACATCAATCGACACAACATTGAAAACATCACTCGACACATCACTCCACGCAACATTGAAATCAACACTCTACATATCAATCTATACAATATTGAAAACATCACGCTACACATCACTCCACACAACATTGAAAACATCACTCGACATCTCACTCTGCACAACATTGAAAACATCACTCTACATATCACATCACTCTACACATCACTCTGCACAACATTGAAAACATCACTCTAAACATCACTCTGCACAACATTGATAACATCACTCTGCACTTCACTCTGCCCAACATTGAAAACATCACTCAACACATCACTCTACACAACATTGAAAACATCACTCGACACATCACTCTACACAACATTGAAAAGTTCACTCTACACAGCACTCTACACAACATTGAAAACATCACTCTACACAACAATCGACACAACATTGAAAACATCACTCTACACATCACTCCACGCAACATTGAAATCAACACTCTACATATCAATCTATACAATATTGAAAACATCACGCTACACATCACTCCACACAACATTGAAAACATCACTCGACATATCACTCTGCACAACATTGAAAACATCACTCCAAACATCACTCTACACAACATTGAAAAAAACACTCTACATATCACTCTGCACAACATTGAAAACATCACTCAACATATAACATCACTCTACACACCACCCTACACGACATTGAAAATATCACTCGACACATCACTCGACACAACATTGTAAACATCACTCTCCACACCACTCTGCACAACATTGAACACATCACTCGACACATCACTCTACACAACATTGTAAACATCACTCTACACACCACTCAGCACAACATTGAAAACATCACTCTAAACATCACTCTGCACAAGATTGATAACATCATTCTACACATCACTCTGCACAACATTGTAAACATCACTCTACACATGACTCTGCACAACATTGAAAACATCACTCTGTACATCATTCTGCACAACATTGAAAACATCACTCTACACATCACTCTGCAGAACGTTGAAAACATCACTCTACACATCACTCTCCACAACATTGAAATATCACGCTACACATCACTCTGCACAACATTGAAAACATCACTCTACACATCACTCTATACAACATAGAAAACATCACTCTGCAACTCACTCTGCACAACATTGAAAACATCACTCTACACATCACTCTACACAAAATTGAAAACATCACTCTACACATCATTCAGCACAACATTGAAAACATCACTCTACACATCACTCTGCACAACATTGAAAACGTCACTCTACACATAACTCAACACAACTTTGAAAACATCACTCTACACTTCACTCTACACAACATTGAAAACATCACTCAACACAGCACTCTACACAACATTGAAAACATCACTCTGCACATCACTCTACACAACATTGAAAATATCACTCTGCACAACAATCTACACAACATTGAAAACATCACTCTACACATCACTCTACACAACATTGAAAGCATCACTCTACACATCAATCTATACAATATTGAAAACATCAATCTACACATCACTCCACACAACATTGAAAACATCACTCTACATATCACTCTGCACAACATTGAAAACACCGCTCTACACATCACTCTACACAACATTGAAAACATCACTCTACATATCACTCGGCACAACATTGAAAACATCACTATACATATCACATCACTCTACACATCACTCGACACAGCATTGAAAACATCACTCTACACATCACCCTACACATCATTGAAAACATCACTCTACACATCACTCCACACAACATTGAAAACATCACGCTACACATCACTCTACACAACATTGAAAATATCACTCTACACATCATTCTACACAACATTGTAAACATCACTCGAAACATCACTCTACACAACATTGAAAACATCACTCTACACAGCACTCTACACAACATTGAAAACATCACTCTACACAACAATCGACAAAACATTGAAAACATCACTCTACACATCACTCCACGCAACATTGAAATCAACACTCTACATATCAATCTATACAATATTGAAAACATCACTCTACACATCACTCCACACTGCATTGAAAATATCACTCGACATCTCACTCTGCACAACATTGAAAACATCACTCTACATATCACATCACTCTACACATCACTCTGCACAACATTGAAAACATCACTCTAAACATCACTCTGCACAACATTGATAACATCACTCTACACATCACTCTAGACAACATTGAAAATATCACTCTACACATCACTCCACACAACATTGTAAACATCACTCTACACACCACTCTGCACAACATTGAACACATCACTCGACACATCACTCTACACAACATTGTAAACATCACTCTGCACATCACTCTGCACAACATTGAAAACATCACTCTAAACATCACTCTACACAACATTGAAAGCATCATTCTACACATCACTCTGCACAACATTGTAAACATCACTCTACACATGACTCTGCACAACATTGAAAACATCACTCTGTACATCATTCTGCACAACATTGAAAACATCACTCTACACATCACTCTGCAGAACATTGAAAACATCACTCTACACATCACTCTCCACAACATTGAAATATCACGCCACACATCACTTGCACAACATTGAAAACATCACTCAACACATCACTCTACACAACATTGAAAACATCACTCTGCACATCACTCGACACAACATTGAAATCATCACTCTACACGGCACTCTACACAACATTGAAAACATCACTCTGCACATCACTCTACACAACATTGAAAACATCACTCTACACAACAATCTACACAACATTGAAAACATCACTCTACACATCACTCTACACAACATTGAAAGCATCACTCTACACATCAATCTATACAATATTGAAAACATCAATCTACACATCACTCCACACAACATTGAAAACATCACTCTACATATCACTCTGCACAACATTGAAAACACCGCTCTACACATCACTCTACACAACATTGAAAACATCACTCTACATATCACTCGGCACAACATTGAAAACATCACTATACATATCACATCACCCTACACATCACTCTACACAGCATTGAAAACATCACTCTACACATCACCCTACACATCATTGAAAACATCACTCTACACATCACTCCACACAACATTGAAAACATCACTCTACACATCACTCTACACAACATTGAAAATATCGCTCTACACATCATTCTACACAACATTGTAAACATCACTCTACACATCATTCTGCACAACATTGAAAACATCACTCGAAATATCACTCTGCACAACATTGAAACCATCACTCTACACATCAATCTACACAACATTGAAAACATCACTCTACACATCACCCTCCACAACATTGAAAACATCACTCTACACATCACTCTACACAACATTGAACACATCACTCTATACATCACTCTACACAACATTGAAAACATCACTCTACATATCACTCGGCACAACATTGAAAACATCACTATACATATCACATCACCCTACACATCACTCTACACAGCATTGAAAACATCACTCTACACATCACCCTACACATCATTGAAAACATCACTCTACACATCACTCGACACAACATTGTAAACATCACTCTCCACACCACTCTGCACAACATTGAACACATCACTCGACACATCACTCTACACAACATTGTAAACATCACTCTACACACCACTCAGCACAACATTGAAAACATCACTCTAAACATCACTCTGCACAACATTGATAACATCATTCTACACATCACTCTGCACAACATTGTAAACATCACTCTACACATGACTCTGCACAACATTGAAAACATCACTCTGTACATCATTCTGCACAACATTGAAAACATCACTCTACACATCACTCTGCAGAACGTTGAAAACATCACTCTACACATCACTCTCCACAACATTGAAATATCACGCTACACATCACTCTGCACAACATTGAAAACATCACTCTACACATCACTCTATACAACATAGAAAACATCACTCTGCAACTCACTCTGCACAACATTGAAAACATCACTCTACACATCACTCTACACAAAATTGAAAACATCACTCTACACATCATTCAGCACAACATTGAAAACATCACTCTACACATCACTCTGCACAACATTGAAAAAGTCACTCTACACATCACTCTACACAACATTGAAAACATCACTCTGCACATCACTCTACACAACATTGAAAATATCACTCTGCACAACAATCTACACAACATTGAAAACATCACTCTACACATCACTCTACACAACATTGAAAGCATCACTCTACACATCAATCTATACAATATTGAAAACATCAATCTACACATCACTCCACACAACATTGAAAACATCACTCTACATATCACTCTGCACAACATTGAAAACACCGCTCTACACATCACTCTACACAACATTGAAAACATCACTCTACATATCACTCGGCACAACATTGAAAACATCACTATACATATCACATCACTCTACACATCACTCGACACAGCATTGAAAACATCACTCTACACATCACCCTACACATCATTGAAAACATCACTCTACACATCACTCCACACAACATTGAAAACATCACGCTACACATCACTCTACACAACATTGAAAATATCACTCTACACATCATTCTACACAACATTGTAAACATCACTCGAAACATCACTCTACACAACATTGAAAACATCACTCTACACAGCACTCTACACAACATTGAAAACATCACTCTACACAACAATCGACAAAACATTGAAAACATCACTCTACACATCACTCCACGCAACATTGAAATCAACACTCTACATATCAATCCATACAATATTGAAAACATCACTCTACACATCACTCCACACTGCATTGAAAATATCACTCGACATCTCACTCTGCACAACATTGAAAACATCACTCTACATATCACATCACTCTACACATCACTCTGCACAACATTGAAAACATCATTCTAAACATCACTCTGCACAACATTGATAACATCACTCTACACATCACTCTAGACAACATTGAAAATATCACTCTACACATCACTCCACACAACATTGTAAACATCACTCTACACACCACTCTGCACAACATTGAACACATCACTCGACACATCACTCTACACAACATTGTAAACATCACTCTGCACATCACTCTGCACAACATTGAAAACATCACTCTAAACATCACTCTACACAACATTGAAAGCATCATTCTACACATCACTCTGCACAACATTGTAAACATCACTCTACACATGACTCTGCACAACATTGAAAACATCACTCTGTACAACATTCTGCACAACATTGAAAACATCACTCTACACATCACTCTGCAGAACATTGAAAACATCACTCTACACATCACTCTCCACAACATTGAAATATCACGCCACACATCACTTGCACAACATTGAAAACATCACTCAACACATCACTCTACACAACATTGAAAACATCACTCTGCACATCACTCGACACAACATTGAAATCATCACTCTACACGGCACTCTACACAACATTGAAAACATCACTCTGCACATCACTCTACACAACATTGAAAACATCACTCTACACAACAATCTACACAACATTGAAAACATCACTCTACACATCACTCTACACAACATTGAAAGCATCACTCTACACATCAATCTATACAATATTGAAAACATCAATCTACACATCACTCCACACAACATTGAAAACATCACTCTACATATCACTCTGCACAACATTGAAAACATCGCTCTACACATAACTCTACACAACATTGAAAACATCACTCTACATATCACTCGGCACAACATTGAAAACATCACTATACATATCACATCACCCTACACATCACTCTACACAGCATTGAAAACATCACTCTACACATCACCCTACACATCATTGAAAACATCACTCTACACATCACTCCACACAACATTGAAAACATCACTCTACACATCACTCTACACAACATTGAAAATATCGCTCTACACATCATTCTACACAACATTGTAAACATCACTCTACACATCATTCTGCACAACATTGAAAACATCAATCGAAATATCACTCTGCACAACATTGAAACCATCACTCTACACATCAATCTACACAACATTGAAAACATCACTCTACACATCACCCTCCACAACATTGAAAACATCACTCTACACATCACTCTACACAACATTGAACACATCACTCTATACATCACTCTACACAACATTGAAAACATCACTCTACACAGCACTCTACACAACATTGAAAACATCACTCTACACAACAATCGACACAACATTGAAAACATCACTCTACACATCACTCCACGCAACATTGAAATCAACACTCTACATATCAATCTATACAATATTGAAAACATCACTCTACACATCACCCTACACATCATTGAAAACATCACTCTACACATCACTCCACACAACATTGAAAACATCACTCTACACATCACACTACACAACATTGAAAACATCACTCTACACATCAATCTATACAATATTGAAAACATCACTCTACACATAACTCCACACAACATTGAAAACATCACTCTACGTATCACTCTGCACAACATTGAAAACATCACTCTAAACATCACTCTACACAACATTGAAAAAAACACTCTACATATCACTCTGCACAACATTGAAAACATCACTCTACATATCACATCACTCTACACACCTCCCTGCACAACATTGAAAACGTCATTCTGCACATCACTCTACACAACATTGTAAACATCACTCTACACACCACTCTGCACAATATTGAACACATCACTCGACACATCACTCCACACAACATTGAAAACATCACTCTACACATCACACTACACAACATTGAAAACATCACTCTACACATCAATCTATACAATATTGAAAACATCACTCTACACATAACTCCACACAACATTGAAAACATCACTCTACGTATCACTCTGCACAACATTGAAAACATCACTCTAAACATCACTCTACACAACATTGAAAAAAAACACTCTACATATCACTCTGCACAACATTGAAAACATCACTCTACATATCACATCACTCTACACACCTCCCTGCACAACATTGAAAACGTCACTCTGCACATCACTCTACACAACATTGTAAACATCACTCTACACACCACTCTGCACAATATTGAACACATCACTCGACACATCACTCTACACAACATTGAAAACATCACTCTGCACCGCACTCTACACAACATTGAAAACATCACTCTACACTGCATTGAAAACATCACTCTACACATCACTCTACACAACATTGAAAACATCACTCTACACATCACTCTACACAACATTGTAAACATCACTCTACACATCATTGAAAACATCACTCTACACATCGCTCTACACAACACTGAAAACATCACTCAACACATCATTCTACACAACATTGAATACATCACTCCACACATCACTCTACACAACATTGAAAACATCAATCTACACATCACTCTACAGAATATTGAAAACATCACTCTACACATCACTCTACACAACATTGAAAACATCACTCTACACATCACTCTACACAACATTGAAAACATCACTCTACACATCACTCTACACAACATTGAAAATATCACTCTGCACATCACTCTACACAACATAGAAAACATCACTCTGCACCTCACTCTGCACAACATTGAAAACATCACTATACACATCACTCTACACAACATTGAAAACATCGCTCTATACATCACTCTACACAACATTGAAAACATCACTCTACACATCACTCTCGACAACATTGAAATATCACGCTACACATCACTCTGCACAACATTGAAAACATCACTCTGTACATCATTCTGCACAACATTGAAAACATCACTCTACACATCACTCTACACAACTTTGAAAACATCACTCTACATATCACTCTGCACAACATTGAAAACATCACTCTACACTTCACTCTACACAACATTGAAAACATTATTCTACACATCACTCTACACAACATTGAAAACATCACTCTACACATCACTCTACACAACATTGACAACATCACTCTACACATCACTCTACACAACATTGAAAACATCACTTTACACATCACTCTACACAACATAGAAAACATCACTCTGCACCTCACTCTGCACAACATTGAAAAAATCACTCTACACATCACTCTACACAACATTGAAAATATCACTCTACACATCACTCAGCACAACATTGAAAACATCACTCGACACATCACTCTGCAAAACATTGAAAACATCACTCTACACATCACTCTACACAACATTGAAAACATCACTCTGCACATCACTCTACACAACATTGAAAACATCACTCTACACAACAATCTACACAACATTGAAAACATCACTCTACACATCACTCTACACAACATTGAAAGCATCACTCTACACATCAATCTATACAATATTGAAAACATCAATCTACACATCACTCCACACAACATTGAAAACATCACTCTACATATCACTCTGCACAACATTGAAAACATCGCTCTACACATCACTCTACACAACATTGAAAACATCACTCTACATATCACTCGGCACAACATTGAAAACATCACTATACATATCACATCACCCTACACATCACTCTACACAGCATTGAAAACATCACTCTACACATCACCCTACACATCATTGAAAACATCACTCTACACATCACTCCACACAACATTGAAAACATCACTCTACACATCACTCTACACAACATTGAAAATATCGCTCTACACATCATTCTACACAACATTGTAAACATCACTCTACACATCATTCTGCACAACATTGAAAACATCAATCGAAATATCACTCTGCACAACATTGAAACCATCACTCTACACATCAATCTACACAACATTGAAAACATCACTCTACACATCACCCTCCACAACATTGAAAACATCACTCTACACATCACTCTACACAACATTGAACACATCACTCTATACATCACTCTACACAACATTGAAAACATCACTCTACACAGCACTCTACACAACATTGAAAACATCACTCTACACAACAATCGACACAACATTGAAAACATCACTCTACACATCACTCCACGCAACATTGAAATCAACACTCTACATATCAATCTATACAATATTGAAAACATCACTCTACACATCACCCTACACATCATTGAAAACATCACTCTACACATCACTCCACACAACATTGAAAACATCACTCTACACATCACACTACACAACATTGAAAACATCACTCTACACATCAATCTATACAATATTGAAAACATCACTCTACACATAACTCCACACAACATTGAAAACATCACTCTACGTATCACTCTGCACAACATTGAAAACATCACTCTAAACATCACTCTACACAACATTGAAAAAAACACTCTACATATCACTCTGCACAACATTGAAAACATCACTCTACATATCACATCACTCTACACACCTCCCTGCACAACATTGAAAACGTCATTCTGCACATCACTCTACACAACATTGTAAACATCACTCTACACACCACTCTGCACAATATTGAACACATCACTCGACACATCACTCCACACAACATTGAAAACATCACTCTACACATCACACTACACAACATTGAAAACATCACTCTACACATCAATCTATACAATATTGAAAACATCACTCTACACATAACTCCACACAACATTGAAAACATCACTCTACGTATCACTCTGCACAACATTGAAAACATCACTCTAAACATCACTCTACACAACATTGAAAAAAAACACTCTACATATCACTCTGCACAACATTGAAAACATCACTCTACATATCACATCACTCTACACACCTCCCTGCACAACATTGAAAACGTCACTCTGCACATCACTCTACACAACATTGTAAACATCACTCTACACACCACTCTGCACAATATTGAACACATCACTCGACACATCACTCTACACAACATTGAAAACATCACTCTGCACCGCACTCTACACAACATTGAAAACATCACTCTACACTGCATTGAAAACATCACTCTACACATCACTCTACACAACATTGAAAACATCACTCTACACATCACTCTACACAACATTGTAAACATCACTCTACACATCATTGAAAACATCACTCTACACATCGCTCTACACAACACTGAAAACATCACTCAACACATCATTCTACACAACATTGAATACATCACTCCACACATCACTCTACACAACATTGAAAACATCAATCTACACATCACTCTACAGAATATTGAAAACATCACTCTACACATCACTCTACACAACATTGAAAACATCACTCTACACATCACTCTACACAACATTGAAAACATCACTCTACACATCACTCTACACAACATTGAAAATATCACTCTGCACATCACTCTACACAACATAGAAAACATCACTCTGCACCTCACTCTGCACAACATTGAAAACATCACTATACACATCACTCTACACAACATTGAAAACATCGCTCTATACATCACTCTACACAACATTGAAAACATCACTCTACACATCACTCTCGACAACATTGAAATATCACGCTACACATCACTCTGCACAACATTGAAAACATCACTCTGTACATCATTCTGCACAACATTGAAAACATCACTCTACACATCACTCTACACAACTTTGAAAACATCACTCTACATATCACTCTGCACAACATTGAAAACATCACTCTACACTTCACTCTACACAACATTGAAAACATTATTCTACACATCACTCTACACAACATTGAAAACATCACTCTACACATCACTCTACACAACATTGACAACATCACTCTACACATCACTCTACACAACATTGAAAACATCACTTTACACATCACTCTACACAACATAGAAAACATCACTCTGCACCTCACTCTGCACAACATTGAAAAAATCACTCTACACATCACTCTACACAACATTGAAAATATCACTCTACACATCACTCAGCACAACATTGAAAACATCACTCGACACATCACTCTGCAAAACATTGAAAACATCACTCTACACATCACTCTACACAACTTTGAAAACATCACTCTACACTTCACTCTACACAACATTGAAAACATCACTCAACACATCACTCTACACAACATTGAAAACATCACTCTGCGCATCACTATACACAAAATTGAAAACATCACTCTACACAGCACTCTACACAACATTGAAAAAATCACTCGACACAACAATCTACACAACATTGAAAACATCACTCTACACATCACTCTGCACAACATTGAAAACATCACTCTACACATCAATCTATTCAATATTGAAAACATCACTTTACACATCACTCCACACAACATTGAAAACATCATTCTATATATCACTCTGCACAACATTGAAAACATTACTCTACACATCACATCACTCTACACATCACTCTGCACAACATTGAAAACATCACTCTACACATCACTCTACACAACATTGAAAACATCACTCTACACACCACTCTACACAACATTGAAAACATCACTCTACACATCACTCTGCACAACATTGAAAACATCACTCTATACAACATAGAAAACATCACTCTGCATCTCACTCTGCACAACTTTGAAAACATCACTCTACACATCACTCCACACAACATTGAACATATCACTCTACACATCACTCGACACGACATTGTAAACATCAGTCTACGCATCACTCTGCACACTATTGAAAACATAACTCCACACTTCACTCGACACAACATTGAAAACATCACTCTACACAACAATCTACACAACATTGAATACATCACTCAACACATCACTCTACACAACATTGTAAACATCACTCTACACATCACTCAAACAACATTTAAAACATCACTCCACACTGCACTCGACACAACATTGAAAACATCACTCTACACAACAATCTACACAACATTGAAAACATCATTCTACACATCACTCTACACAACATTGAAAACATCACTCTACACATCAATCTATACACTATTGGAAACATCAGTCTACACATCACTCTACACAACATTGTAAACATCACTCTACACATCACTCAAACAACATTTAAAACATCACTCCACACTGCACTCTGCACAACATGGAAAACATCACTCTACACATCACTCTACACAACATTGAAAACATCACTCTACACTTCACTCTACACAACATTGAAAATATCACTCTACACTACATTGAAAACATCACTCTACGCATCACTCTACACAAGATTGAAAACAGCACTCTACAAATCACTCGATACAACATTGAAAAAATCACTCTGCACATCACTCTACACAACATTGTAAACATCACTCTACACATCACTCTACACACCATTAAAAACATCACTCTACACATCACTCTACACAACACTGAAAACATCACTCAACACATCAATCTACACAACATTGAAAACATCACTCTACACATCACTCTACACAACATTGAACACATCAATCTACACAGCACTCTACAGATTATTGGAAACATCACTCTACACATCACTCTGCACAACATTGAAAACATCACTCTAAACATCACTCTGCACAACATTGTAAACATCACTCTACACATGACTCTACACAACATTGAAAACATCACTCTACACATCACTCTACACAACATTGTAAACATCACTCTACACATGACTCTACACAACATTGAAAAATTCACTCTGTACATCACTCTACACAACATTGAAAACATCACTCTACACATCACTCTACACAACATTGAAAACATCACTCTACACATCACTCCACACAACATTGAAAACATCATTCTATATATCACTCTGCACAACATTGAAAACATCACTCTACACATCACTCTACACAACATTGAAAACATCACTCTACACTTCACTCAACACAACATTAAAATCATCACTCTACACTACATTGAAAACATCACTCTACACAAGATTGAAAACAACACTCTACACATCACGCCACACAACATTGAAATATCACGCTACACATCACTCTGCACAACATTGAAAACATCACTCTACACATCACTCTTCACAACATTGAAAACATCACTCTACACATCACTCTACACAACATTGAAAACATCACTCTGCGCATCACTCTACACAACATTCAAAACATCACTCTACACATCACTCTATACAACAGAGAAAACATCACTCTGCACCTCACTCTGCACAGCATTGAAAAAAACACTCTTCACATCACTCTACACAACATTGAAAACATCACTCTACACATCACTCAGCACAACATTGAAAACATCACTCTACACAACACTCTGCACAACATTGAAAACATCACTCTACACAACACTCTACACAACTTTGAAAACATCACTCTGCGCACCACTCTACACAAGATTGAAAACAACACTCTACAAATCACTTGACACAACATTGAAAAAATCACTATGCACATCACTCTACACAACATTGTAAACATCACTCTACACATCACTCTACACACCATTGAAAACATCACTCCACACATTACTCTACACAACACTGAAAACATCACTCAACACATCAATCTACACAACATTGAAAACATCACTCTACACATCACTCTACACAACATTGAAAACATCAATCTACACATCACTCTACAGATTATTGAAAACATCACTCTACACAACATTGAAAACATCACTCTACACATCACTCTACACAACATTGAAAACATCACTCTACACATAACTCGACACAACATTGTAAACATCACTCTACACATGAGTCTACACAACATTGAAAACATCACTCCACACATCACTCTCCACAACATTGAAATATCACGCTACACAACAATCTACACAACATTGAATACATCACTCAACACATCACTCTACACAACATTGTAAACATCACTCTACACATCACTCAAACAACATTTAAAACATCACTCTACACTGCACTCGACACAACATTGAAAACATCACTCTACACAACAATCTACACAACATTGAAAACATCATTCTACACATCACTCTACACCACATTGAAAACATCACTCTACACATCAATCTATGCACTATTGGAAACATCAGTCTACACTTCACTCCACACAACATTGAAAACATCATTCTACATAATCACTCTGCACAACATGGAAAACATCTCTCTACACATCACTCTACACAACATTGAAAACATCACTCTACACTTCACTCGACACAACATTGAAAATATCACTCTACACTACATTGAAAACATCACTCTACGCAACACTCTGCACAAGATTGAAAACAGCACTCTACAAATCACTCGATACAACATTGAAAAAATCACTCGGCACATCACTCTACACAACATTGTAAACATCACTCTACACATCACTCTACACACCATTGAAAACATCACTCTACACATCACTCTACACAACACTGAAAACATCACTCAACACATCAATCTACACGATATTGAAAACATCACTCTACACATCATTCTACACAACATTGAAAACATCAATCTACACAGCACTCTACAGATTATTGAAAACATCACTCTACACATCAATCTATACAATATTGAAAACATCACTCTAAACATCACTCCACACAACATTGAAATATCACGCTACACATCACTCTGTACAAAATTGAAAACATCATTCTACACATCACTCTGCACAACATTGAAAACATCACTCTACACACCACTCTACACAACATTGAAAACATCACTCTACACATCACTCTGCACAACATTGAAAACATCACTCTATACAACATAGAAAACATCATTCTGCATCTCACTCTGCACAACATTGAAAACATCACTCTACACATCACTCCACACAACATTGAACATATCACTCTACACATCACTCGACACGACATTGTAAACATCACTCTACGCATCACTCTGCACACTATTGAAAACATAACTCTACACTTCACTCGACACAACATTGAAAACATCACTCTACACAACAATCTACACAACATTGAATACATCACTCAACACATCACTCTACACAACATTGTAAGCATCACTCTACACATCACTCAAACAACATTTAAAACATCACTCTACACTGCACTCGACACAACATTGAAAACATCACTCTACACAACAATCTACACAACATTGAAAACATCACTCTACACATCACTCTACACAACATTGAAAACATCACTCTACACATCAATCTATACACTATTGGAAACATCAGTCTACACATCACTCCACACAACATTGAAAACATCATTCTGCATATCACTCTGCACAACATGGAAAACATCACTCTACACATCACTCTACACAACATTGAAAACATCACTCTACACTTCACTCTACACAACATTGAAAATATCACTCTACACTACATTGAAAACATCACTCTACGCATCACTCTACACAAGATTGAAAACAGCACTCTACAAATCACTCGATACAACATTGAAAAAATCACTCTGCACATCACTCTACACAACATTGTAAACATCACTCTACACATCACTCTACACACCATTGAAAACATCACTCTACACATCACTCTACACAACACTGAAAACATCACTCAACACATCAATCTACACAACATTGAAAACATCACTCTACACATCACTCTACACAACATTGAAAACATCAATCTACACAGCACTCTACAGATTATTGAAAACATCACTCTACACACCACTCTACACAACATTGAAAACATCACTTTACACATCAATCTATACAATATTGAAAACATCACTCTACACATCACTCCACACAACATTGAAAACATCATTCTACACATCACTCTACACAACATTGTAAACATCACTCTACACATCACTCTACACAACATTGAAAACATCACTCTACACTTCACTCAACACAACATTGAAATCATCACTCTACACTACATTGAAAACATCACTCTACACATCACTCTACACAAGATTGAAAACAACACTCTACACATCACGCCACACAACATTGAAATATCACGCTACACATCACTCTGCACAACATTGAAAACATCACTCTACACATCACTCTTCACAACATTGAAAACATCACTCTACACATCACTCTACACAACATTGAAAACATCACTCTGCGCATCACTCTACACAACATTGAAAACATCACTCTACACATCACTCTATACAACAGAGAAAACATCACTCTGCACCTCACTCTGCACAACATTGAAAAAAAGACTCTACACATCACTCTACACAACATTGAAAACATCACTCCACACATCACTCAGCACAACATTGAAAACATCACTCTACACATCACTCTGCACAACATTGAAAACATCACTCTACACATCACTCTACACAACTTTGAAAACATCACTCTACTCATCACTCTACACAAGATTGAAAACAACACTCTACAAATCACTCGACACAACATTGAAAAAATCACTCTGCACATCACTCTACACAACATTGTAAACAGCACTCTACACATCACTCTACACACCATTGAAAACATCACTCCACACATTACTCTACACAACACTGAAATCATCACTCAACACATCAATCTACACAACATTGAAAACATCATTCTACACATCACTCTACACAACATTGAAAACATCAATCTACACATCACTCTACAGATTATTGAAAACATCACTCTACACATCACTCTACACAACATTGAAAACATCACTCTGCACCACACTCTGCACAACATTGAAAACATCACTCTACACATGACTCTACACAACATTGAAAACATCACTCTACACATCACTCTACACAACATTGTAAACATCACTCTACACATGACTCTACACAACATTGAAAAAAATCACTCTGTACATCACTCTACACAACATTGAAAACATCACTTTACACATGAATCTATACAATATTGAAAATATCACTCTACACATCACTCCACACAACATTAAAAACATCATTCTACATATCACTCTGCACAACATTGAAAACAGCACTCTACACATCACTCTACACAACATTGAAAACATCACTCTACACATCATTCTGTACAACATTGAAAACATCACTCTACACATCACTCTGCACAACATGGAAAACATCACTCTACACATCACTCTATACAACATAGAAAACATCACTCTGCATCTCACTCTGCACAACATTGAAAACATCACACTACACATCACTCTACACAACATTGAAAACATCACTCTACACATCACTCAGCACAACATTGAAAACATCACTCTACACATCACTCTGCACAACATTGAAAACATCACTCGACACAGCACTCTACACAACATTGAAAACATCACGCTACAAAACAATCTACGCAACATTGAAAACATCACTCTACACATCACTCTACGCAACATTGAAAACATCACTCTACACATCAATCTATACGATATTGAAAACATCACTCTACACATCAAGCCACACAACATTGAAATATCACGCTACACATCACTCTGCACAACATCGAAAACATCACTCTACACATCACTCTTCACAACATTGAAAACATCACTCTACACATCACTCTACACACCATTGAAAACATCACTCTACACATCACTGAAAACATCACTCAACACATCACTCTATACAACATTGAAAACATCACTCTACACATCACTCTACACAACATTGAAAACATCAATCTGCACATCACTCTACAGATTATTGAAAACATCACTCTACACAACATTGAAAACATCACTCAATACATCACTCTACACAGCATTGAAAACATCACTCTACACATCACTCTACACAACATTGTAAACATCACTCTACACATGACTCTACACAACATTGACAAAATCACTCTGTCCATCATTCTGCACAACATTAAAAACATCACTCTGCACATCACTCTACAGAACATTGAAAACATCACTCTACACATCACTCTCCACAACATTGAAATATCACGCTACACATCACTCTGCACAATATTGAAAACATCACTCTACACATCACTCTACACAACATCGAAAACATCACTCTACACATCACTCTTCAAAGCATTGA
This sequence comes from Pristiophorus japonicus, assembly GCF_044704955.1. Taxonomy (NCBI): domain Eukaryota; kingdom Metazoa; phylum Chordata; class Chondrichthyes; family Pristiophoridae; genus Pristiophorus; species Pristiophorus japonicus. The sequence goes on from NC_092005.1 coordinate 12,456,288, forward strand.
AAACATCACTCTACACATCACTCTACACAACATTGAAAACATCACTCTACACATCACTCCACACAACATTGAAAACATCATTCTACATATCACTCTGCACAACATTGAAAACATCACTCTACACATCACTCTACACAACATTAAAAACATCACTCTACACTTCACTCTGCACAACATTGAAAAGATCACTCTACACTACATTGAAAACATCTCTCTACTCATCACTCTACACAAGATTGAAAACAACACTCTATACATCACTCGACACAACATTGAAAAAATCACTCTACACATCACTCTACACACAATTGAAAACATCACTCTGCACATCACTCTACACAACACTGAAAACATCACTCAACACATCACTCTATACAACATTGAAAAAATCACTCTACACATCACTCTACACACAATTGAAAACATCACTCTACACATCACTCTACACAACACTGAAAACATCACTCAACACATCACTCTATACAACATTGAAAACTTCACTCTACACATCACTCTACACAACATTGAAAACATCACTCTGCACCTCACTCTGCACAACATTGAAAACATCACTCTACACATGACTGTACACAACATTGAAAACATCACTCTACACATCACTCTACTCAACATTGTAAACATCACTCTACACATCACTCTACACACCATTGAATACATCACTCTACACATCACTCAGCACAACATTGAAAACATCACTCTACACATCACTCTGCACAACATTGAAAACATCACTCGACACAGCACTCTACACAACATTGAAAACATCACGCTACAAAACAATCTACGCAACATTGAAAACATCACTCTACACATCACTCTACGCAACATTGAAAACATCACTCTACACATCAATCTATACGATATTGAAAACATCACTCTACACATCAAGCCACACAACATTGAAATATCACGCTACACATCACTCTGCACAACATCGAAAACATCACTCTACACATCACTCTTCACAACATTGAAAACATCACTCTACACATCACTCTACACAACATTGAAAACATCACTCAACACATCACTCCACACAACATTGAAAACATCATTCTACATATCACTCTGCACAACATTGAAAACATCACTCTACACATCACTCTACACTACATTGAAAACATCTCTCTACACATCACTCTACACAAGATTGAAAACAACACTCTATACATCACTCGACACAACATTGAAAAAATCACTCTACACATCACTCTACACACCATTGAAAACATCACTCTACACATCACTCTACACAACACTGAAAACATCACTCAACACATCACTCTATACAACATTGAAAACATCACTCTACACATCACTCTACACAACATTGAAAACATCAATCTGCACATCACTCTACAGATTATTGAAAACATCACTCTACACAACATTGAAAACATCACTCAATACATCACTATACACAGCATTGAAAACATCACTCTACACATCACTCTACACAACATTGTAAACATCACTCTACACATGACTCTACACAACATTGACAAAATCACTCTGTCCATCATTCTGCACAACATTGAAAACATCACTCTGCACATCACTCTACAGAGCATTGAAAACATCACTCTACACATCACTCTCCACAACATTGAAATATCACGCTACACATCACTCTGCACAACATTGAAAACATCACTCGACACATCACTCTGCACAACATTGAAAACATCACTCTACACATCACTATATATAACATAGAAAAGATCACTCTGCACCTCACTCTGCACAACCTTGAAAACATCGCTGCACACATCACTCTGCACAACATTGGAAACTTCACTTTACGTATCACTCTGCACAACATTGAAAACATTACTCTACACATCACATCACTCTACTCATCACTCTACACAACATTGAAAACATCACTCTACATATCACTCTACACAACATTGAAAACATCACTCTACACTTCACTCTACACAACATTGAAAACATCACTCTACACTACGTTGAAAACATCACTCTACACATGACTCTACACAACATTGAAAACATCACTCTATACATCACTCGACACAACATTGAAAAATTCACTCTACACATCACTCTACACAACATTGAAAACAACACTCTACAAATCACTCTACACAACACTGAAAACATCACTCAACACATCACTCGACACAACTTTGAAATCATCACTCTACACATCACTCTACAGAATATTGAAAACATCACTCTACACATCACTCTACACAACATTGAAAACATCACTCTATACATCACTCTACACAACATTGAAAACATCACTCTACACATCACTCGACACAACATTGTAAACATCACTCTACACATGAGTCTACACAACATTGAAAAAATCACTCTGTACATCATTCTGCACAACATTGAAAACATCACTCTACACATCACTCTCCACAACATTGAAATATCACGCTACACATCACTCTTTACAACATTGAAAACATCACTCTATACATCACTCTGCACAACATTGGAAACAACACTCTACACATCACTCTACACAACATTGAAAACATCACTCTACACATCACTCGACACAACATTGAAAACATCATTCTACACATCACTCTATACAACATAGAAAACATCACTCTGCATCTCACTCTGCACAACATTGAAAACATCTATCTACACATCACTCTACAGATTATTGAAAACATCACTCTACACCACATTGAAAACATCACTCTATACGTCACTCTACACAACATTGAAAACGTCACTCTGCACATCACCCTACACAACACTGAAAACATCACTCTCCACAGCACTCTACACAACATTATAAACATCACTCTACAAATCACACTGCACAACATTGAAAACTTCACACTACATATCACACTTGACAACATTGAAAACATCACTCTACATATCACATCACTCTACACATCACTCTACACACCATTGTAAACATCACTCTACACATCACCCTACACAACATTATAAACATCACTCTACACATCACTCTACACAACATTGAAAACATCACTCTACACATCAATCTATACAATATTGAAAACATCACTCCACACATCACACTGCACAACATTGAAAACATCACTCTACATATCACTCGACACAAAATTGAAAACATCACTCTACACATCACTCTACACACCATTGAAAACATCACTCTACACATCACTCCACACAACACTGACAACATTACTCAACACATCACTCTACACAACATTGAAAACATCACTCTACACATCACTCTACACAACATTGAAAACATCACTCTACACATCACTCGACGCAACATTGAAAACATCACTCTACACATCAATCTATACGATATTGAAAACATCACTCTACACATCACGCCACACAACATTGAAATATCACGCTACACATCACTCTGCACAACATCGAAAACATCACTCTACACATCACTCTTCACATTATTGAAAACATCACTCTACACATCACTCTACGCAACATTGAAAACATCACTCTACACATCACTCCACACAACATTGAAAACATCATTCTACATATCACTCTGCACAACATTGAAAACATCACTCTACACATCACTCTACACAACATTGAAAACATCACTCTACACTTCACTCTGCACAACATTGAAAACATCACTCTACACTACATTGAAAACATCTCTCTACACATCACTCTACACAAGATTGAAAACAACACTCTATACATCACTCGACACAACATTGAAAAAATCACTCTACACATCACTCTACACACAATTGAAAACATCACTCTACACATCACTCTACACAACACTGAAAACATCACTCAACACATCACTCTATACAACATTGAAAACATCACTCTACACATCACTCTACACAACATTGAAAACATCAATCTGCACATCACTCTACAGATTATTGAAAACATCACTCTACACAGCATTGAAAACATCACTCTACACATCACTCTACACAACATTGTAAACATCACTCTACACATGACTCTACACAACATTGACAAAATCACTCTGTCCATCATTCTGCACAACATTGAAAACATCACTCTGCACATCACTCTACAGAACATTGAAAACATCACTCTACACATCACTCTCCACAACATTGAAATATCACGCTACACATCACTCTGCACAACATTGAAAACATCACTCTACACATCACTCTGCACAACATTGAAAACATCACTCTACACATCACTATATACAACATAGAAAACATCACTCTGCACCTCACTCTGCACAACCTTGAAAACATCGCTGTACACATCACTCTGCACAACATTGGAAACTTCACTCTACGTATCACTCTGCACAACATTGAAAACATTACTTTACACATCACATCACTCTACTCATCACTCTACACAACATTGAAAACATCACTCTACACATCACTCTACACAACATTGAAAACATCACTCTACACTTCACTCTACACAACATTGAAAACATCACTCTACACTACATTGAAAACATCACTCTACACATGACTCGACACAACATTGAAAACATCACTCTCTACATCACTCGACACAACATTGAAAAATTCACTCTACACATCACTCTACACAACATTGAAAACAACACTCTACAAATCACTCTACACAACACTGAAAACATCACTCAACACATCACTCTACACGACTTTGAAAACATCACTCTACACATCAATCTACAGAATATTGAAAACATCACTCTACACATCACTCTGCACAACATTGAAAACATCACTCTACACATCACTCTACGCAACATTGAAAACATCACTCTACACATCAATCTATACGATATTGAAAACATCACTCTACACATCAAGCCACACAACATTGAAATATCACGCTACACATCACTCTGCACAACATCGAAAACATCACTCTACACATCACTCTTCACAACATTGAAAACATCACTCTACACATCACTCTACACACCATTGAAAACATCACTCTACACATCACTGAAAACATCACTCAACACATCACTCTATACAACATTGAAAACATCACTCTACACATCACTCTACACAACATTGAAAATATCAATCTGCACATCACTCTACAGATTATTGAAAACATCACTCTACACAACATTGAAAACATCACTCAATACATCACTCTACACAGCATTGAAAACATCACTCTACACATCACTCTACACAACATTGTAAACATCACTCTACACATGACTCTACACAACATTGACAAAATCACTCTGTCCATCATTCTGCACAACATTAAAAACATCACTCTGCACATCACTCTACAGAACATTGAAAACATCACTCTACACATCACTCTCCACAACATTGAAATATCACGCTACACATCACTCTGCACAATATTGAAAACATCACTCTACACATCACTCTACACAACATCGAAAACATCACTCTACACATCACTCTTCAAAGCATTGAAAACATCACTCTACACATCACTCTACACAACATTGAAAACATCACTCTACACATCACTCCACACAACATTGAAAACATCATTCTACATATCACTCTGCACAACATTGAAAACATCACTCTACACATCACTCTACACAACATTGAAAACATCACTCTACACTTCACTCTGCACAACATTGAAAAGATCACTCTACACTACATTGAAAACATCTCTCTACTCATCACTCTACACAAGATTGAAAACAACACTCTATACATCACTCGACACAACATTGAAAAAATCACTCTACACATCACTCTACACACAATTGAAAACATCACTCTGCACATCACTCTACACAACACTGAAAACATCACTCAACACATCACTCTATACAACATTGAAAAAATCACTCTACACATCACTCTACACACAATTGAAAACATCACTCTACACATCACTCTACACAACACTGAAAACATCACTCAACACATCACTCTATACAACATTGAAAACTTCACTCTACACATCACTCTACACAACATTGAAAACATCACTCTGCACCTCACTCTGCACAACATTGAAAACATCACTCTACACATGACTGTACACAACATTGAAAACATCACTCTACACATCACTCTACTCAACATTGTAAACATCACTCTACACATCACTCTACACACCATTGAAAACATCACTCTACACATCACTCAGCACAACATTGAAAACATCACTCTACACATCACTCTGCACAACATTGAAAACATCACTCGACACAGCACTCTACACAACATTGAAAACATCACGCTACAAAACAATCTACGCAACATTGAAAACATCACTCTACACATCACTCTACGCAACATTGAAAACATCACTCTACACATCAATCTATACGATATTGAAAACATCACTCTACACATCAAGCCACACAACATTGAAATATCACGCTACACATCACTCTGCACAACATCGAAAACATCACTCTACACATCACTCTTCACAACATTGAAAACATCACTCTACACATCACTCTACACAACATTGAAAACATCACTCAACACATCACTCCACACAACATTGAAAACATCATTCTACATATCACTCTGCACAACATTGAAAACATCACTCTACACATCACTCTACACTACATTGAAAACATCTCTCTACACATCACTCTACACAAGATTGAAAACAACACTCTATACATCACTCGACACAACATTGAAAAAATCACTCTACACATCACTCTACACACCATTGAAAACATCACTCTACACATCACTCTACACAACACTGAAAACATCACTCAACACATCACTCTATACAACATTGAAAACATCACTCTACACATCACTCTACACAACATTGAAAACATCAATCTGCACATCACTCTACAGATTATTGAAAACATCACTCTACACAACATTGAAAACATCACTCAATACATCACTATACACAGCATTGAAAACATCACTCTACACATCACTCTACACAACATTGTAAACATCACTCTACACATGACTCTACACAACATTGACAAAATCACTCTGTCCATCATTCTGCACAACATTGAAAACATCACTCTGCACATCACTCTACAGAACATTGAAAACATCACTCTACACATCACTCTCCACAACATTGAAATATCACGCTACACATCACTCTGCACAACATTGAAAACATCACTCGACACATCACTCTGCACAACATTGAAAACATCACTCTACACATCACTATATATAACATAGAAAAGATCACTCTGCACCTCACTCTGCACAACCTTGAAAACATCGCTGCACACATCACTCTGCACAACATTGGAAACTTCACTTTACGTATCACTCTGCACAACATTGAAAACATTACTCTACACATCACATCACTCTACTCATCACTCTACACAACATTGAAAACATCACTCTACATATCACTCTACACAACATTGAAAACATCACTCTACACTTCACTCTACACAACATTGAAAACATCACTCTACACTACGTTGAAAACATCACTCTACACATGACTCTACACAACATTGAAAACATCACTCTATACATCACTCGACACAACATTGAAAAATTCACTCTACACATCACTCTACACAACATTGAAAACAACACTCTACAAATCACTCTACACAACACTGAAAACATCACTCAACACATCACTCGACACAACTTTGAAATCATCACTCTACACATCACTCTACAGAATATTGAAAACATCACTCTACACATCACTCTACACAACATTGAAAACATCACTCTATACATCACTCTACACAACATTGAAAACATCACTCTACACATCACTCGACACAACATTGTAAACATCACTCTACACATGAGTCTACACAACATTGATAAAAACACTCTGTACATCATTCTGCACAACATTGAAAACATCACTCTACACATCACTCTCCACAACATTGAAATATCACGCTACACATCACTCTTTACAACATTGAAAACATCACTCTATACATCACTCTGCACAACATTGGAAACAACACTCTACACATCACTCTACACAACATTGAAAACATCACTCTACACATCACTCGACACAACATTGAAAACATCATTCTACACATCACTCTATACAACATAGAAAACATCACTCTGCATCTCACTCTGCACAACATTGAAAACATCTATCTACACATCACTCTACAGATTATTGAAAACATCACTCTACACCACATTGAAAACATCACTCTATACGTCACTCTACACAACATTGAAAACGTCACTCTGCACATCACCCTACACAACACTGAAAACATCACTCTCCACAGCACTCTACACAACATTATAAACATCACTCTACACATCACACTGCACAACATTGAAAACTTCACACTACATATCACACTTGACAACATTGAAAACATCACTCTACATATCACATCACTCTACACATCACTCTACACACCATTGTAAACATCACTCTACACATCACCCTACACAACATTATAAACATCACTCTACACATCACTCTACACAACATTGAAAACATCACTCTACACATCAATCTATACAATATTGAAAACATCACTCCACACATCACACTGCACAACATTGAAAACATCACTCTACATATCACTCGACACAAAATTGAAAACATCACTCTACACATCACTCTACACACCATTGAAAACATCACTCTACACATCACTCCACACAACACTGACAACATTACTCAACACATCACTCTACACAACATTGAAAACATCACTCTACACATCACTCTACACAACATTGAAAACATCACTCTACACATCACTCGACGCAACATTGAAAACATCACTCTACACATCAATCTATACGATATTGAAAACATCACTCTACACATCACGCCACACAACATTGAAATATCACGCTACACATCACTCTGCACAACATCGAAAACATCACTCTACACATCACTCTTCACATTATTGAAAACATCACTCTACACATCACTCTACGCAACATTGAAAACATCACTCTACACATCACTCCACACAACATTGAAAACATCATTCTACATATCACTCTGCACAACATTGAAAACATCACTCTACACATCACTCTACACAACATTGAAAACATCACTCTACACTTCACTCTGCACAACATTGAAAACATCACTCTACACTACATTGAAAACATCTCTCTACACATCACTCTACACAAGATTGAAAACAACACTCTATACATCACTCGACACAACATTGAAAAAATCACTCTACACATCACTCTACACACAATTGAAAACATCACTCTACACATCACTCTACACAACACTGAAAACATCACTCAACACATCACTCTATACAACATTGAAAACATCACTCTACACATCACTCTACACAACATTGAAAACATCAATCTGCACATCACTCTACAGATTATTGAAAACATCACTCTACACAGCATTGAAAACATCACTCTACACATCACTCTACACAACATTGTAAACATCACTCTACACATGACTCTACACAACATTGACAAAATCACTCTGTCCATCATTCTGCACAACATTGAAAACATCACTCTGCACATCACTCTACAGAACATTGAAAACATCACTCTACACATCACTCTCCACAACATTGAAATATCACGCTACACATCACTCTGCACAACATTGAAAACATCACTCTACACATCACTCTGCACAACATTGAAAACATCACTCTACACATCACTATATACAACATAGAAAACATCACTCTGCACCTCACTCTGCACAACCTTGAAAACATCGCTGTACACATCACTCTGCACAACATTGGAAACATCACTCTACGTATCACTCTGCACAACATTGAAAACATTACTCTACACATCACATCACTCTACTCATCACTCTACACAACATTGAAAACATCACTCTACACATCACTCTACACAACATTGAAAACATCACTCTACACTTCACTCTACACAACATTGACAACATCACTCTACACTACATTGAAAACATCACTCTACACATGACTCTACACAACATTGAAAACATCACTCTATACATCACTCGACACAACATTGAAAAATTCACTCTACACATCACTCTACACAACATTGAAAACAACACGCTACAAATCACTCTACACAACACTGAAAACATCACTCAACACATCACTCGACACAACTTTGAAAACATCACTCTACACATCACTCTACAGAATATTGAAAACATCACTCTACACATCACTCTACACAACATTGAAAACATCACTCTATACATCACTCTACACAACATTGAAAACATCACTCGACACATCACTCTACACAACATTGTAAACATCACTCTACACATCACTCAGCACAACATTGAAAACATCACTCTACACATCACTCTGCACAACATTGAAAACATCACTCTACACAGCACTCTACACAACATTGAAAACATCACTCTACAAAACAATCTACACAACATTGAAAACATCACTCTACACATCACTCTACGCAACATTGAAAACATCACTCTACACATCAATCTATACAATATTGAAAACATCACTCTACACATCACTCCACACAACATTGAAATATCACGCTACACATCACTCTGCACAACATTGAAAACATCACTCTACACATCACTCTTCACAACATTGAAAACATCACTCTACACATCATTCCACACAACATTGAAAACATCACTCTACACATCACTCTATACAACATAGAATACATCACTCTGCACCTCACTCTGCACAACAGTGAAAAAACACTCTACACATCACTCTACACAACATTGAAAACATCACTCTACCCATCACTCAGCACAACATTGAAAACATCACTCTACACATCACTCTACACAACATTGAAAACATCACTCTACACATCACTCAGCACAACATTGAAAACATCACTCAACACATCACTCTACACAACACTGAAAACATTACTCAACACATCACTCTACACAACATTGAAAACATCAATCTACACATCACTCTACAGATTATTGAAAACATCACTCTACACCACATTGAAAACATCACTCTATACATCACTCTACACAACATTGAAAACGGCATTCTGCACATCACCCTACGCAACACTGAAAACATCACTCTCCACAGCACTCTACACAACATTATAAACATCACTCTACACATCACTCTGCACAACATTGAAAATTTCACACTACATATCACTCTTGACAACATTGAAAACATCACTCTACATATCACATCACTCTACACATCACTCGACACACCATTGTAAACATCACTCTATACATCACCCTACACAACATTGTAAACATCACTCTACACATCACTCTACACAACATTGAAAACATCACTCTACACATCAATCTATACAATATTGAAAACATCACTCGACACATCACACTGCACAATATTGAAAACATCACTCGACATATCACTCGACACAAAATTGAAAACATCACTCTACTTATCACTCTACACACCATTGAAAACATCACTCTACACATCACTCTACACAACATTGAAAACATCAATCTACACATTACTCTACACAACATTGAAAAAATCACTCTACACATCACTCTACACAACATTGTAAACATCACACCACATATGACTCTACACAACATTGAAAAATTCACTCTGTACATCATTCTGCACAACAATGAAAACATCACTCTGCACATCACTCTACATAACATTGAAAACATCACTCTATACATCGCACTCCACAACATTGAAATATCACGCTATACATCACTCTGCACAACATTGAAAACATCACTCTACACATCACTATATACAACATAGAAAACATCACTCTGCACCTCACTCTGCACAACATTGAAAACATCACTGTACACATCATTCTGCACAACTTTGGAAACTTCACTCTACGTATCACCCTGCACAACATTGAAAACATTACTCTTCACAAACATCACTCTATACATCACTCTACACAACATTGAAAACATCACTCTACACATCACTCTACACAACATTGAAAACATCACTCTACATATCACATCACTCTACACATCACTCTACACACCATTGTAAACATCACTCTACACATCACCCTACACAACATTATAAACATCACTCTACACATCACTCTACACAACATTGAAAACATCACTCTACACATCAATCTATACAATATTGAAAACATCACTCCACACATCACACTGCACAACATTGAAAACATCACTCTACATATCACTCGACACAAAATTGAAAACATCACTCTACACATCACTCTACACACCATTGAAAACATCACTCTACACATCACTCCACACAACACTGACAACATTACTCAACACATCACTCTACACAACATTGAAAACATCACTCTACACATCACTCTACACAACATTGAAAACATCACTCTACACATCACTCGACGCAACATTGAAAACATCACTCTACACATCAATCTATACGATATTGAAAACATCACTCTACACATCACGCCACACAACATTGAAATATCACGCTACACATCACTCTGCACAACATCGAAAACATCACTCTACACATCACTCTTCACATTATTGAAAACATCACTCTACACATCACTCTACGCAACATTGAAAACATCACTCTACACATCACTCCACACAACATTGAAAACATCATTCTACATATCACTCTGCACAACATTGAAAACATCACTCTACACATCACTCTACACAACATTGAAAACATCACTCTACACTTCACTCTGCACAACATTGAAAACATCACTCTACACTACATTGAAAACATCTCTCTACACATCACTCTACACAAGATTGAAAACAACACTCTATAGATCACTCGACACAACATTGAAAAAATCACTCTACACATCACTCTACACACAATTGAAAACATCACTCTACACATCACTCTACACAACACTGAAAACATCACTCAACACATCACTCTATACAACATTGAAAACATCACTCTACACATCACTCTACACAACATTGAAAACATCAATCTGCACATCACTCTACAGATTATTGAAAACATCACTCTACACAGCATTGAAAACATCACTCTACACATCACTCTACACAACATTGTAAACATCACTCTACACATGACTCTACACAACATTGACAAAATCACTCTGTCCATCATTCTGCACAACATTGAAAACATCACTCTGCACATCACTCTACAGAACATTGAAAACATCACTCTACACATCACTCTCCACAACATTGAAATATCACGCTACACATCACTCTGCACAACATTGAAAACATCACTCTACACATCACTCTGCACAACATTGAAAACATCACTCTACACATCACTATATACAACATAGAAAACATCACTCTGCACCTCACTCTGCACAACCTTGAAAACATCGCTGTACACATCACTCTGCACAACATTGGAAACATCACTCTACGTATCACTCTGCACAACATTGAAAACATTACTCTACACATCACATCACTCTACTCATCACTCTACACAACATTGAAAACATCACTCTACACATCACTCTACACAACATTGAAAACATCACTCTACACTTCACTCTACACAACATTGACAACATCACTCTACACTACATTGAAAACATCACTCTACACATGACTCTACACAACATTGAAAACATCACTCTATACATCACTCGACACAACATTGAAAAATTCACTCTACACATCACTCTACACAACATTGAAAACAACACGCTACAAATCACTCTACACAACACTGAAAACATCACTCAACACATCACTCGACACAACTTTGAAAACATCACTCTACACATCACTCTACAGAATATTGAAAACATCACTCTACACATCACTCTACACAACATTGAAAACATCACTCTATACATCACTCTACACAACATTGAAAACATCACTCGACACATCACTCTACACAACATTGTAAACATCACTCTACACATCACTCAGCACAACATTGAAAACATCACTCTACACATCACTCTGCACAACATTGAAAACATCACTCTACACAGCACTCTACACAACATTGAAAACATCACTCTACAAAACAATCTACACAACATTGAAAACATCACTCTACACATCACTCTACGCAACATTGAAAACATCACTCTACACATCAATCTATACAATATTGAAAACATCACTCTACACATCACTCCACACAACATTGAAATATCACGCTACACATCACTCTGCACAACATTGAAAACATCACTCTACACATCACTCTTCACAACATTGAAAACATCACTCTACACATCATTCCACACAACATTGAAAACATCACTCTACACATCACTCTATACAACATAGAATACATCACTCTGCACCTCACTCTGCACAACAGTGAAAAAACACTCTACACATCACTCTACACAACATTGAAAACATCACTCTACCCATCACTCAGCACAACATTGAAAACATCACTCTACACATCACTCTACACAACATTGAAAACATCACTCTACACATCACTCAGCACAACATTGAAAACATCACTCAACACATCACTCTACACAACACTGAAAACATTACTCAACACATCACTCTACACAACATTGAAAACATCAATCTACACATCACTCTACAGATTATTGAAAACATCACTCTACACCACATTGAAAACATCACTCTATACATCACTCTACACAACATTGAAAACGTCATTCTGCACATCACCCTACGCAACACTGAAAACATCACTCTCCACAGCACTCTACACAACATTATAAACATCACTCTACACATCACTCTGCACAACATTGAAAACTTCACACTACATATCACTCTTGACAACATTGAAAACATCACTCTACATATCACATCACTCTACACATCACTCGACACACCATTGTAAACATCACTCTATACATCACCCTACACAACATTGTAAACATCACTCTACACATCACTCTACACAACATTGAAAACATCACTCTACACATCAATCTATACAATATTGAAAACATCACTCGACACATCACACTGCACAATATTGAAAACATCACTCGACATATCACTCGACACAAAATTGAAAACATCACTCTACTTATCACTCTACACACCATTGAAAACATCACTCTACACATCACTCTACACAACATTGAAAACATCAATCTACACATTACTCTACACAACATTGAAAAAATCACTCTACACATCACTCTACACAACATTGTAAACATCACACCACATATGACTCTACACAACATTGAAAAATTCACTCTGTACATCATTCTGCACAACAATGAAAACATCACTCTGCACATCACTCTACATAACATTGAAAACATCACTCTATACATCGCACTCCACAACATTGAAATATCACGCTATACATCACTCTGCACAACATTGAAAACATCACTCTACACATCACTATATACAACATAGAAAACATCACTCTGCACCTCACTCTGCACAACATTGAAAACATCACTGTACACATCATTCTGCACAACTTTGGAAACTTCACTCTACGTATCACCCTGCACAACATTGAAAACATTACTCTTCACAAACATCACTCTATACATCACTCTACACAACATTGAAAACATCACTCTACACATCACTCTACACAACATTGAAAACATCACTCTACACTTCACTCTACACAACATTGAAATCAGCACTCTACAGATTATTGAAAACATCACTCTACACATCACTCTACACAACATTGAAAACATCACTTTACACATCAATCTATACAATATTGAAAACATCACTCTACACATCACTCCACACAACATTGAAAACATCATTCTACATATCACTCTGCACAACATTGAAAACATCACTCTACACATCACTCTACACAACATTGAAAACATCACTCTACACTTCACTCTACACAACATTGAAATCATGACTCTACACTACATTGAAAACATCACTCTACACATCACTCTACACAAGATTGAAAACAACAATCTACACATCACGCCACACAACATTGAAATATCACGCTACACATCACTCTGCACAACATTGAACACATCACTCTACACATCACTCTTCACAACAATGAAAACATCACTCTACACATCACTCTACACAACTTTGAAAACATCACTCTACGCATCACTCTACACAGCATTGAAAACATCACTCTTCACATCACTCTATACAACAGAGAAAACATCACTCTGCACCTCACTCTGCACAACATTGAAAACATCACTCTACACATGACTCTACACAACATTGAAAACATCACTCTACACATCACTCTACACAACATTGTAAACATCACTCTACACATGAATCTACACAACATTGAAAAAATCACTCTGTACATCACTCTACACAACATTGAAAACATCACTTTACACATCAATCTATACAATATTGAAAACATCACTCTACCCATCACTCCACACAACATTGAAAACATCATTCTACATAGCACTCTGCACAACATTGAAAACAGCACTCTACACATTACTCTACACAACATTGAAAACATCACTCTACACAATATTCTGTACAACATTGAAAACATCACTCTACACATCACTCTACACAACTTTGAAAACATCACTCTACGCATCACTCAACACAAGATTGAAAACAACACTCTACAAATCACTCGACACAACATTGAAAAAATCACTCTGCACATCACTCTACACAACATTGTAAACATCACTCTA
This sequence comes from Pristiophorus japonicus, assembly GCF_044704955.1. Classification (NCBI taxonomy): domain Eukaryota; kingdom Metazoa; phylum Chordata; class Chondrichthyes; family Pristiophoridae; genus Pristiophorus; species Pristiophorus japonicus. Next base: position 12,472,802 of record NC_092005.1, read on the forward strand.
CACATCACTCTACACACCATTGAAAACATCACTCTACACATTACTCTACATAACACTGAAAACATCACTCAACACATCAATCTACACAACATTGAAAACATCACTCTACACATCCCTCTACACAACATTGAAAACATCAATCTACACATCACTCCACAGATTATGGAAAACATCACTCTACACATCACTCTACACAACATTGAAAACATCACTCTGCACCTCACTCTGCACAACATTGAAAACATCACTCTACACATGACTCTACACAACATTGTAAACATCACTCTACACATGACTCTACACAACATTGACAAAATCACACTGTCCATCATTCTGCACAACATTGAAAACATCACTCTACACATCACTCTACACAACATTGAAAATATCACTCGACACATCACTCAGCACAACATTGAAAACATCACTCTACACATCACTCTGCACAACATTGAAAACATCACTCTACACATCACTCTATACAACATAGAAAACATCACTCTGCATCTCACTCTGCACAACATTGAAAACATCACTCGACACAGCACTCTACACAACATTGAAAACATCACTCTACAAAACAATCTACACAACATTGAAAACATCACTCTACACATCAATCTATACGATATTGAAAACATCACTCGACACATCACGCCACACAACATTGAAATATCACGCTACACATCACTCTGCACAACATTGAAAACATCACTCTACACGTCACTCTGCACAACGTTGAAAACATCACTCTACACATCACTCTGCACAACATTGGAAACTTCACTCTACGTATCACTCTGCACAACATTGAAAACAATACTTTACACATCACATCACTCTACTCATCACTCTACACAACATTGAAAACTTCACTCTACACATCACTCTACACAACATTGAAAACATCACTCTACACTTCACTCTACACAACATTGAAAACATCACTCTACACTACATTGAAAACATCACTCTACACATGACTCTAGACAACATTGAAAACATCACTCTCTACATCACTCGACACAACATTGAAAAATTCACTCTACACATCACTCCACACAACAATGAAAACAACACTCTACAAATCACTCGACACAACACTGAAAACATCACTCAACACATCACTCTACACAACTTTGAAAACATCACTCTTCACATCACTCTACAGAATATTGAAAACATCACTCTACACATCACTCTACACAACATTGAAAACATCACTCTACACATCACTCGACGCAACATTGAAAACATCGCTCTACACATCAATCTATACGATATTGAAAACATCACTCTACACATCACGCCACACAACATTGAAATATCACGCTACACATCACTCTGCACAACATCGAAAACATCACTCTACACATCACTCTTCACAGCATTGAAAACATCACTCTACACATCACTCTACACAACATTGAAAACATCACTCTACACATCACTCCACACAACATTGAAAACATCACTCTACACTTCACTCTACACAACATTGAAAACATCACTCTACACTACATTGAAAACATGTCTCTACACATCACTCTACAAAAGATTGAAAACAACACACTTTTTCCATCACTCGACACAACATTGAAAAAAGTCACTCTACACATCACTCTACACACCATTGAAAACATCACTCTACACATCACTCTACACAACACTGAAAACATCACTCTACACATCACTCTACACAACATTGAAAACATCAATCCGCACATCACTCTACAGATTATTGAAAACATCACTCTACGCAGCATTGAAAACATCACTCTATACATCACTCTACACAACATTGAAAACTTCACTCTACACATCACTCGACACAACATTGTAAACATCACTCTACACATGAGTCTACACAACATTGAAAAAATCACTCTGTACATCATTCTGCACAACATTGAAAACATCACTCTACACATCACTCTCTACAACATTTAAATATCACGCTACACATCACTCTACACAACATTGAAATCATCACACTACACATCACTCTGCAGAACATTGAAAACATCATTCTACACATCACTCTACACAACATTGAAAACATCACTCTAGACATCACTCTGCACAACATTGAAAACATCACTCTACACAACAATCTACACAACATTGAAAACATCACTCTACACATCACTCTGCACAATATTGAAAACATCACTCTACACAGCACTCTACACTGCATTGAAAACATCACTCTACACATCACTCTACATCACATTGAAAACATCGCTCTATACATCACTCTACACAACATTGTAAACATCACTCTACGCATGACTCTACACAACATTGAAAAAAACACTCAGCACCCCACTGCACAACAATGAATACATCACTCTATAGATCACTCTACAGAACATTGAAAACATCACTCTACACATCACTCTCTACAACATTTAAATATCACGCTACACATCACTCTACACAACATTAAAATCATCACACTACACATCACTCTGCAGAACATTGAAAACATCACTCTACACATCACTCTACACAACATCGAAAACATCACTCTAGACATCACTCTACACAGCATTGAAAACATCACTCTACACATCACTCTACATCACATTGAAAACATCACTCTACACATCACTCTACACAACATTGAAAACATCACTCTAGACATCACTCTACACAACATTGAAAACATCACTCTAGACATCACTCTACACAACATTGAAAACATCACTCTAGACATCACTCTGCACAACATTGAATACATCACTCTACGCATCACTGTACACAACATTGAAACTATCACTCTACACATCACTCTACACAACACTGAAAACATCACTCAACACTTCACTCTAAACAACATTGAAAACATCAATCTACACATCACTATACAGAACATTGAAAACATCACTCTAAACATCACTCGACACAACATTGTAAACATCACTCTACACATCACTATGCACACCATTGAAAACATCACTCTACACTTCACTCTACACAACATTGAAAACATCACTCAACACAACAATCTACACAACATTGAAAACATCAATCTACACATCACTCTGCAGAATATTGAAAACATCACTCTACACATCACTCTACACAACATTGAAAACATCACTCTATACATCACTCGACACAACATTGAAAACAGCACTCTACATTTCACTCGACACAACATTGAAAACATCACTCTACACATGAGTCGACACAACATTGAAAAAATCACTCTGTACATCATTCTGCACAACATTGAAAACATCACTCTACACATCACTCTACAGAACATTGAAAATATCACTCTACACATCACTCTCCACAACATTGAAATATCACGCTACACATCACTCTGCACAACATTGAAAACATCACTCTACACATCACTCTACACAATATTGAAAACATCACTCTACACATCACTCTGCACAACTTTGAAAACATCACTCTACATATCACTCTGCACAACATTGAAAACATCACTCTACACAGCAACCTACACAACATTGAAAACATCACTCTCCACTTCACTTTACACAACATTGAAAACATCACTCAACACATCACTCTACACAACATTAAAAACATCACTCTGCACATCACTCTACACAACATTGAAAACATCACTCTACACAACAATCTACACAACATTGAAAACATCACTCTGCACATCACTCTACACAACATTGAAAATATCACTCTACACAACAATCTACACAACATTGAAAACATCACTCTACACATCACTCGACACAATATTGAAAACATCACTCTGCACAGCACTCTACACAACATTGAAAACATCACTCTACACATCACTCTACACAACATTGAAAACATCACTCTATACATCACTCTACACAACATTGTAAACATCTCTCTACACATGACTACACAACATTGAAAAAATCACTCTGTACCCCACTCTGCACAACATTGAATACATCACTCTATCGATCACTCTACAGAACATTGAAAACATCACTCTACACTTCACTCTACACAACATTGAAAACATCACTCTACACAACAATCTGCACAACATTGAAAACATCAATCTACACATCACTCTGCAGAATATTGAAAACATCACTCTACACATCACTCTACACAACATTGAAAACATCACTCTATACATCACTCGGCATAACATTGAAAACATCACTCTACACATCACTCTACACAACATTGTAAACATCACTCTACACATGAGTCTACACAACAATGAAAAAGTCACTCTGTACATCATTCTGCACAACATTGAAAACATCACTCTACACATCACTCTACAGAACATTGAAAACATCACTCTACACATCACTCTCCACAACATTGAAATATCACGCTACACATCACTCTGCACAACATTGAAAACATCACTCTACACATCACTCTACACAATATTGAAAACATCACTCTACACATCACTCTGCACAACATTGAAAACATCACTCTACATATCACTCAGCACAACATTGAAAACATCACTCTACACAGCACTCTACACAACATTGAAAACATCACTCTCCACTTCACTTTACACAACATTGAAAACATCACTCAACACATCACTCTACACAACATTGAAAACATCACTCTGCACATCACTCTACACAATATTGAAAACATCACTCTACATAGCACTCTACACAACATTGAAAACATCACTCAACACATCACTCTACACAACATTGAAAACGTCACTCTGCACATCACTCTACACAATATTGAAAACATCACACTACACAGCACTCTACACAACATTGAAAACATCACTCTACACAACAATCTACACAATATTGAAAACATCACTCTACACATCACTCTACACAACATTGAAAACATCACTCTACACATCACTCTACACAATATTGAAAACATCACTCTACACAGCACTCTACACAACATTGAAAACATCACTCTGCACATCACTCTACACAATATTGAAAACATCACTCTACACAGCACTCTACACAACATTGAAAACATCACTCTACACAACAATCTACACAATATTGAAAACATCACTCTATACATCACTCTACACAACATTTAAAACATCACTCTACACATCACTCTACACAACATTGAAAACATCACTCTATACATCACTCTACACAACATTGTAAACATCACTCTACACATGACTCTACACAACATTGAAAAAATCACTCTGTACCCCACTCTGCACAACATTGAATACATCACTCTATCGATCACTCCACAGAACATTGAAAACATCACTCTACACATCACTCTCCACAACATTTAATATCACGCTACACATCAGTCTACACAACATTGAAATCATCACTCTACACAACAATCTACATAACATTGAAAACATCACTCTACACATCACTCTACACAATATTGAAAACATCACTCTGCACAGCATTCTACACAACATTGAAAACATCACTCTATACATCACTCTACACAACATTGAAAACATCACTCTATACATCACTCTACACAACATTGTAAACATCACTCTACACATGACTCTACACAACATTGAAAAAATCACTCTGTACCCCACTCTGCACAACATTGAATACATCACTCTATCGATCACTCTACAGAACATTGAAAACATCACTCTACACTTCACTCTACACAACATTGAAAACATCACTCTACACAACAATCTGCACAACATTGAAAACATCAATCTACACATCACTCTGCAGAATATTGAAAACATCACTCTACACATCACTCTACACAACATTGAAAACATCACTCTATATATCACTCGACACAACATTGAAAACATCACTCTACACATCACTCTACACAACATTGTAAACATCACTCTACACATGAGTCTACACAACAATGAAAAAGTCACTCTGTACATCATTCTGCACAACATTGAAAACATCACTCTACACATCACTCTACAGAACATTGAAAACATCACTCTACACATCACTCTCCACAACATTGAAATATCACGCTACACATCACTCTGCACAACATTGAAAATATCACTCTACACATCACTCGACACAATATTGAAAACATCACTCTACACATCACTCTGCACAACATTGAAAACATCACTCTACATATCACTCAGCACAACATTAAAAACATCACTCTACACAGCACTCTACACAACATTGAAAACATCACTCTCCACTTCACTTTACACAACATTGAAAACATCACTCAACACATCACTTTACACAACATTGAAAACATCACTCTGCACATCACTCCACACAATATTGAAAACATCACTCTACACAGCACTCTACACAACGTTGAAAACATCTCTCTACACATGACTCTACACAACATTGAAAAAATCACTCTGTACCCCACTCTGCACAACATTGAATACATCACTCTATCGATCACTCTACAGAACATTGAAAACATCACTCTACACTTCACTCTACACAACATTGAAAACATCACTCTACACAACAATCTGCACAACATTGAAAACATCAATCTACACATCACTCTGCAGAATATTGAAAACATCACTGTACACATCACTCTCCACAACATTGAAAACATCACTCTACACATCACTCGACACAACATTGAAAACATCACTATACACATCACTCTGCACAACATTGAATACATCACTCTGCAAATCACTCTGCACAACATTGAAAACATCACTCTACACATCACTCAACACAACATTGAAAGCATCACTCTACACATCACTCTGCACAACATTGAAAACATCACTCTGCACATCACTCTACACAACATTGAAAACATCACTCTACACATCACTCTACACAACAATGAAAACATCACTCAACACTTCACTCTAAACAACATGGAAAACATCAATCTACACATCACTCTACAGAACATTGAAAACATCACGCTAAACATCACTCGACACAACATTGTAAACATCACTCTACACATGAGTCTACACAACAATGAAAAAGTCACTCTGTACATCATTCTGCACAACATTGAAAACATCACTCTACACATCACTCTACAGAACATTGAAAACATCACTCTACACATCACTCTCCACAACATTGAAATATCACGCTACACATCACTCTGCACAACATTGAAAACATCACTCTACACTACACTCTACACAACATTGAAAACATCACTCTACACAACAATCTACACAACATTGAAAACATCAATCTACACATCACTCTGCAGAATATTGAAAACATCACTCTACACATCACTCTACACAACATTGAAAACATCACTCTACACATCACTCTACACAACATTGTAAACATCACTCTACACATGAGTCTACACAACAATGAAAAAGTCACTCTGTACATCATTCTGCACAACATTGAAAACATCACTCTGCACATCACTCTACAGAACATTGAAAACATCACTCTACACATCACTCTCCACAACATTGAAATATCACGCTACACATCACTCTGCACAACATTGAAAACATCACTCTGCACATCACTCTACACAACATTGAAAACATCACTCTACACATCACTCTACACAACAATGAAAACATCACTCAACACTTCACTCTAAACAACATGGAAAACATCAATCTACACATCACTCTACAGAACATTGAAAACATCACGCTAAACATCACTCGACACAACATTGTAAACATCACTCTACACATGAGTCTACACAACAATGAAAAAGTCACTCTGTACATCATTCTGCACAACATTGAAAACATCACTCTACACATCACTCTACAGAACATTGAAAACATCACTCTACACATCACTCTCCACAACATTGAAATATCACGCTACACATCACTCTGCACAACATTGAAAACATCACTCTACACTACACTCTACACAACATTGAAAACATCACTCTACACAACAATCTACACAACATTGAAAACATCAATCTACACATCACTCTGCAGAATATTGAAAACATCACTCTACACATCACTCTACACAACATTGAAAACATCACTCTACACATCACTCTACACAACATTGTAAACATCACTCTACACATGAGTCTACACAACAATGAAAAAGTCACTCTGTACATCATTCTGCACAACATCGAAAACATCACTCTGCACATCACTCTACAGAACATTGAAAACATCACTCTACACATCACTCTCCACAACATTGAAATATCACGCTACACATCACTCTGCACAACATTGAAAACATCACTCTACACATCACTCTACACAATATTGAAAACATCACTCTACACATCACTCGACACAACATTGAAAACATCACTATACACATCACTCTGCACAACATTGAATACATCACTCTGCAAATCACTCTGCACAACATTGAAAACATCACTCTACACATCACTCAACACAACATTGAAAGCATCACTCTACACATCACTCTGCACAACATTGAAAACATCACTCTGCACATCACTCTACACAACATTGAAAACATCACTCTACACATCACTCTACACAACAATGAAAACATCACTCAACACTTCACTCTAAACAACATGGAAAACATCAATCTACACATCACTCTACAGAACATTGAAAACATCACGCTAAACATCACTCGACACAACATTGTAAACATCACTCTACACATGAGTCTACACAACAATGAAAAAGTCACTCTGTACATCATTCTGCACAACATTGAAAACATCACTCTACAGAACATTGAAAACATCACTCTACACATCACTCTCCACAACATTGAAATATCACGCTACACATCACTCTGCACAACATTGAAAACATCACTCTACACTACACTCTACACAACATTGAAAACATCACTCTACACAACAATCTACACAACATTGAAAACATCAATCTACACATCACTCTACAGAACATTGAAAACATCACGCTAAACATCACTCGACACAACATTGTAAACATCACTCTACACATGAGTCTACACAACAATGAAAAAGTCACTCTGTACATCATTCTGCACAACATTGAAAACATCACTCTACACATCACTCTACAGAACATTGAAAACATCACTCTACACATCACTCTCCACAACATTGAAATATCACGCTACACATCACTCTGCACAACATTGAAAACATCACTCTACACTACACTCTACACAACATTGAAAACATCACTCTACACAACAATCTACACAACATTGAAAACATCAATCTACACATCACTCTGCAGAATATTGAAAACATCACTCTACACATCACTCTACACAACATTGAAAACATCACTCTACACATCACTCTACACAACATTGTAAACATCACTCTACACATGAGTCTACACAACAATGAAAAAGTCACTCTGTACATCATTCTGCACAACATTGAAAACATCACTCTACACATCACTCTACACAACATTGAAAACATCACTCTACACATCACTCTACACAACATTGTAAACATCACTCTACACATGAGTCTACACAACAATGAAAAAGTCACTCAGTACATCATTCTGCACAACATTGAAAACATCACTCTGCACATCACTCTACAGAACATTGAAAACATCACTCTACACATCACTCTCCACAACATTGAAATATCACGCTACACATCACTCTGCACAACATTGAAAACATCACTCTACACATCACTCTACACAATATTGAAAACATCACTCTCCACTTCACTTTACACAACATTGAAAACATCACTCAACACATCACTCTACACAACATTGAAAACTTCACTCTGCACATCACTCTACACAATATTGAAAACATCACTCTACACATCACTCTACACAACATTGAAAACATCACTCTGCACATCACTCTACACAATATTAAAAACATCACTCTACACAGCACTCTACATAACATTGAAAACATCACTCTACACAACAATCTACACAATATTGAAAACATCACTCTACACATCACTCTACACAACATTGAAAAAATCACTCTTCACATCACTCTACACAATATTGAAAACATCACTCTATACATCACTCTACACAACATTTAAAACATCACTCTACACATCACTCTACACAACATTGAAAACATCACTCTATACATCACTCTACACAACATTGTAAACATCACTCTACACATGACTCTCCACAACATTGAAAAAATCACTCTGTACCCCACTCTGCACAACATTGAATACATCACTCTATAGATCACTCTACAGAACATTGAAAACATCACTCTACACATCACTCTCGACAACATTTATATATCACGCTACACATCACTCTACACAACAATGAAATCATCACACTACACATCACTCTGCAGAACATTGAAAACATCACTCTACACATCACTCTACACAACATTGAAAACATCACTCTACACATCACTCGACACAACATTGAAAACATCACTATGCACATCACTCTGCACAACATTGAAAACATCACTCTGCACATCACTCTGCACAACATTGAAAACATCACTTTACACATCACTCTACACAACATTGAAGACATCATTCTATACACTACTCTGCACAACATTGAAAGCATCACTCTACACATCACTCTACACAACATTGAAAACATCACTCTACACAACAATCTACAGAACATTGAAAACATCAATCTACACATCACTCTGCAGAATATTGAAAACATCACTCTACACATCACTCTACACGACATTGAAAACATCACTCTACACATCACTCTACACAACATTGTAAACATCACTCTACACATGAGTCTACACAACAACGAAAAAGTCACTCTGTACATCATTCTGCACACCATTGAAAACATCACTCTACACATCACTCTACAGAACATTGAAAACATCACTCTACACATCACTCTCCACAACATTGAAATATCACGCTACACATCACTCTGCACAACATTGAAAACATCACTCTACACATCACTCTACACAATATTGAAAACATCACTCTCCACTTCACTTTACACAACATTGAAAACATCACTCAACACATCACTCTACACAACATTGAAAACATCACTCTGCACATCACTCTACACAATATTGAAAACATCACTCTAAACAGCACTCTACACAACATTGAAAACATCACTCAACACATCACTCTACACAACATTGAAAACATCACTCTGCACATCACTCTACACAATATTAAAAACATCACTCTACACAGCACTCTACATAACATTGAAAACATCACTCTACACAACAATCTACACAATATTGAAAACATCACTCTACACATCACTCTACACAACATTGAAAACATCACTCTACACAACAATCTACACAACATTGAAAACATCACTCTACACATCACTCTACACAATATTGAAAACATCACTCTACACAGTACTCTACACAACATTGAAAACATAACTCTACACTTCACTTTACACAACATTGAAAACATCACTCAACACATCACTCTACACAACATTGAAAACATCACTCTGCACATCACTCTACACAATATTGAAACATCACTCTACACATCACTCTACACAACATTGAAAACATCACTCTACACATCACTCTACACAATATTGAAAACATCACTCTACACAGCACTCTACACAACATTGAAAACATCACTCTACACTTCACTTTACACAACATTGAAAACATCACTCTGCACATCACTCTGCACAACATTGAAAACATCACTTTACACATCACTCTACACAACATTGAAGACATCATTCTATACACTACTCTGCACAACATTGAAAGCATCACTCTACACATCACTCTACACAACATTGAAAACATCACTCTACACAACAATCTACAGAACATTGAAAACATCAATCTACACATCACTCTGCAGAATATTGAAAACATCACTCTACACATCACTCTACACGACATTGAAAACATCACTCTACACATCACTCTACACAACATTGTAAACATCACTCTACACATGAGTCTACACAACAACGAAAAAGTCACTCTGTACATCATTCTGCACACCATTGAAAACATCACTCTACACATCACTCTACAGAACATTGAAAACATCACTCTACACATCACTCTCCACAACATTGAAATATCACGCTACACATCACTCTGCACAACATTGAAAACATCACTCTACACATCACTCTACACAATATTGAAAACATCACTCTCCACTTCACTTTACACAACATTGAAAACATCACTCAACACATCACTCTACACAACATTGAAAACATCACTCTGCACATCACTCTACACAATATTGAAAACATCACTCTACACAGCACTCTACACAACATTGAAAACATCACTCAACACATCACTCTACACAACATTGAAAACATCACTCTGCACATCACTCTACACAATATTAAAAACATCACTCTACACAGCACTCTACATAACATTGAAAACATCACTCTACACAACAATCTACACAATATTGAAAACATCACTCTACACATCACTCTACACAACATTGAAAACATCACTCTACACACCAATCTACACAACATTGAAAACATCACTCTACACATCACTCTACACAATATTGAAAACATCACTCTACACAGTACTCTACACAACATTGAAAACATAACTCTACACTTCACTTTACACAACATTGAAAACTTCACTCAACACATCACTCTACACAACATTGAAAACATCACTCTGCACATCACTCTACACAATATTGAAACATCACTCTACACATCACTCTACACAACATTGAAAACATCACTCTACACATCACTCTACACAATATTGAAAACATCACTCTACACAGCACTCTACACAACATTGAAAACATCACTCTACACTTCACTTTACACAACATTGAAAACATCACTCTACACATCACTCTACACAATATTGAAAACATCACTCTATACATCACTCTACACAACATTTAAAACATCACTCTACACAACAATCTACACAACATTGAAAACATCACTCTACACATCACTCTACACAATATTGAAAACATCACTCTACACAGTACTCTACACAACATTGAAAACATAACTCTACACTTCACTTTACACAACATTGAAAACATCACTCAACACATCACTCTACACAACATTGAAAACATCACTCTGCACATCACTCTACACAATATTGAAACATCACTCTACACATCACTCTACACAACATTGAAAACATCACTCTACACATCACTCTACACAATATTGAAAACATCACTCTACACAGCACTCTACACAACATTGAAAACATCACTCTACACTTCACTTTACACAACATTGAAAACATCACTCTGCACATCACTCTGCACAACATTGAAAACATCACTTTACACATCACTCTACACAACATTGAAGACATCATTCTATACACTACTCTGCACAACATTGAAAGCATCATTCTACACATCACTCTACACAACATTGAAAACATCACTCTACACAACAATCTACAGAACATTGAAAACATCAATCTACACATCACTCTGCAGAATATTGAAAACATCACTCTACACATCACTCTACACGACATTGAAAACATCACTCTACACATCACTCTACACAACATTGTAAACATCACTCTACACATGAGTCTACACAACAACGAAAAAGTCACTCTGTACATCATTCTGCACACCATTGAAAACATCACTCTACACATCACTCTACAGAACATTGAAAACATCACTCTACACATCACTCTCCACAACATTGAAATATCACGCTACACATCACTCTGCACAACATTGAAAACATCACTCTACACATCACTCTACACAATATTGAAAACATCACTCTCCACTTCACTTTACACAACATTGAAAACATCACTCAACACATCACTCTACACAACATTGAAAACATCACTCTGCACATCACTCTACACAATATTGAAAACATCACTCTACACAGCACTCTACACAACATTGAAAACATCACTCAACACATCACTCTACACAACATTGAAAACATCACTCTGCACATCACTCTACACAATATTAAAAACATCACTCTACACAGCACTCTACATAACATTGAAAACATCACTCTACACAACAATCTACACAATATTGAAAACATCACTCTACACATCACTCTACACAACATTGAAAACATCACTCTACACACCAATCTACACAACATTGAAAACATCACTCTACACATCACTCTACACAATATTGAAAACATCACTCTACACAGTACTCTACACAACATTGAAAACATAACTCTACACTTCACTTTACACAACATTGAAAACTTCACTCAACACATCACTCTACACAACATTGAAAACATCACTCTGCACATCACTCTACACAATATTGAAACATCACTCTACACATCACTCTACACAACATTGAAAACATCACTCTACACATCACTCTACACAATATTGAAAACATCACTCTACACAGCACTCTACACAACATTGAAAACATCACTCTACACTTCACTTTACACAACATTGAAAACATCACTCTACACATCACTCTACACAATATTGAAAACATCACTCTATACATCACTCTACACAACATTTAAAACATCACTCTACACATCACTCTACACAACATTGAAAACATCACTCTATACATCACTCTACACAACATTGAAAACATCACTCTACACATCACTCTACACAACATTGAAAACATCACTCTGCACATCACTCTACACAATATTGAAAACATCACTCGACACAGCACTCTACACAACATTGAAAACATCACTCTACACAACAATCTACACAACATTGAAAACATCACTCTACACATCACTCTACACAACATTGAAAATATCACTCTACACAACAATCTACATAACATTGAAAACATCACTCTACACATCACTCTACACAATATTGAAAACATCACTCTGCACAGCATTCTACACAACATTGAAAACATCACTCTATACATCACTCTACACAACATTGAAAACATCACTCTATACATCACTCTACACAACATTGTAAACATCACTCTACACATGACTCTACACAACATTGAAAAAATCACTCTGTACCCCACTCTGCACAACATTGAATACATCACTCTATCGATCACTCTACAGAACATTGAAAACATCACTCTACACTTCACTCTACACAACATTGAAAACATCACTCTACACAACAATCTGCACAACATTGAAAACATCAATCTACACATCACTCTGCAGAATATTGAAAACATCACTCTACACATCACTCTACACAACATTGAAAACATCACTCTATATATCACTCGACACAACATTGAAAACATCACTCTACACATCACTCTACACAACATTGTAAACATCACTCTACACATGAGTCTACACAACAATGAAAAAGTCACTCTGTACATCATTCTGCACAACATTGAAAACATCACTCTACACATCACTCTACAGAACATTGAAAACATCACTCTACACATCACTCTCCACAACATTGAAATATCACGCTACACATCACTCTGCACAACATTGAAAATATCACTCTACACATCACTCGACACAATATTGAAAACATCATTCTACACATCACTCTGCACAACATTGAAAACATCACTCTACACATCACTCTACACAATATTGAAAACATCACTCTCCACTTCACTTTACACAACATTGAAAACATCACTCAACACATCACTCTACACAACATTGAAAACTTCACTCTGCACATCACTCTACACAATATTGAAAACATCACTCTACACAGCACTCTACACAACATTGAAAACATCACTCAACACATCACTCTACACAACATTGAAAACATCACTCTGCACATCACTCTACACAATATTAAAAACATCACTCTACACAGCACTCTACATAACATTGAAAACATCACTCTACACAACAATCTACACAATATTGAAAACATCACTCTACACATCACTCTACACAACATTGAAAACATCACTCTACACATCACTCTACACAATATTGAAAACATCACTCTATACATCACTCTACACAACATTTAAAACATCACTCTACACATCACTCTACACAACATTGAAAACATCACTCTATACATCACTCTACACAACATTGTAAACATCACTCTACACATGACTCTCCACAACATTGAAAAAATCACTCTGTACCCCACTCTGCACAACATTGAATACATCACTCTATAGATCACTCTACAGAACATTGAAAACATCACTCTACACATCACTCTCGACAACATTTATATATCACGCTACACATCACTCTACACAACATTGAAATCATCACTCTACACATCACTCGACACAACATTGAAAACATCACTATGCACATCACTCTGCACAACATTGAAAACATCACTCTGCACATCACTCTGCACAACATTGAAAACATCACTTTACACATCACTCTACACAACATTGAAGACATCATTCTATACACTACTCTGCACAACATTGAAAGCATCACTCTACACATCACTCTACACAACATTGAAAACATCACTCTACACAACAATCTACAGAACATTGAAAACATCAATCTACACATCACTCTGCAGAATATTGAAAACATCACTCTACACATCACTCTACACGACATTGAAAACATCACTCTACACATTACTCTACACAACATTGTAAACATCACTCTACACATGAGTCTACACAACAACGAAAAAGTCACTCTGTACATCATTCTGCACACCATTGAAAACATCACTCTACACATCACTCTACAGAACATTGAAAACATCACTCTACACATCACTCTCCACAACATTGAAATATCACGCTACACATCACTCTGCACAACATTGAAAACATCACTCTACACATCACTCTACACAATATTGAAAACATCACTCTCCACTTCACTTTACACAACATTGAAAACATCACTCAACACATCACTCTACACAACATTGAAAACATCACTCTGCACATCACTCTACACAATATTGAAAACATCACTCAACACAGCACTCTACACAACATTGAAAACATCACTCAACACATCACTCTACACAACATTGAAAACATCACTCTGCACATCACTCTACACAATATTAAAAACATCACTCTACACAGCACTCTACATAACATTGAAAACATCACTCTACACAACAATCTACACAATATTGAAAACATCACTCTACACATCACTCTACACAACATTGAAAACATCACTCTACACAACAATCTACACAACATTGAAAACATCACTCTACACATCACTCTACACAATATTGAAAACATCACTCTACACAGTACTCTACACAACATTGAAAACATAACTCTACACTTCACTTTACACAACATTGAAAACATCACTCAACACATCACTCTACACAACATTGAAAACATCACTCTGCACATCACTCTACACAATATTGAAACATCACTCTACACATCACTCTACACAACATTGAAAACATCACTCTACACATCACTCTACACAATATTGAAAACATCACTCTACACAGCACTCTACACAACATTGAAAACATCACTCTACACTTCACTTTACACAACATTGAAAACATCACTCTACACATCACTCTACACAATATTGAAAACATCACTCTATACATCACTCTACACAACATTTAAAACATCACTCTACACATCACTCTACACAACATTGAAAACATCACTCTATACATCACTCTACACAACATTGAAAACATCACTCTACACATCACTCTACACAACATTGAAAACATCACTCTGCACATCACTCTACACAATATTGAAAACATCACTCGACACAGCACTCTACACAACATTGAAAACATCACTCTACACAACAATCTACACAACATTGAAAACATCACTCTATATATCACTCTACACAACATTGAAAACATCACTCTACACATCACTCTACACAACATTGTAAACATCACTCTACACATGAGTCTACACAACAATGAAAAAGTCACTCTGTACATCATTCTGCACAACATTGAAAACATCACTCTACACATCACTCTACAGAACATTGAAAACATCACTCTACACATCACTCTCCACAACATTGAAATATCACGCTACACATCACTCTGCACAACATTGAAAATATCACTCTACACATCACTCGACACAATATTGAAAACATCACTCTACACATCACTCTGCACAACATTGAAAACATCACTCTACATATCACTCAGCACAACATTAAAAACATCACTCTACACAGCACTCTACACAACATTGAAAACATCACTCTCCACTTCACTTTACACAACATTGAAAACATCACTCAACACATCACTTTACACAACATTGAAAACATCACTCTGCACATCACTCCACACAATATTGAAAACATCACTCTACACAGCACTCTACACAACGTTGAAAACATCTCTCTACACATGACTCTACACAACATTGAAAAAATCACTCTGTACCCCACTCTGCACAACATTGAATACATCACTCTATCGATCACTCTACAGAACATTGAAAACATCACTCTACACTTCACTCTACACAACATTGAAAACATCACTCTACACAACAATCTGCACAACATTGAAAACATCAATCTACACATCACTCTGCAGAATATTGAAAACATCACTGTACACATCACTCTCCACAACATTGAAAACATCACTCTACACATCACTCGACACAACATTGAAAACATCACTATACACATCACTCTGCACAACATTGAATACATCTCTCTGCAAATCACTCTGCACAACATTGAAAACATCACTCTACACATCACTCAACACAACATTGAAAGCATCACTCTACACATCACTCTGCACAACATTGAAAACATCACTCTGCACATCACTCTACACAACATTGAAAACATCACTCTACACATCACTCTACACAACAATGAAAACATCACTCAACACTTCACTCTAAACAACATGGAAAACATCAATCTACACATCACTCTACAGAACATTGAAAACATCACGCTAAACATCACTCGACACAACATTGTAAACATCACTCTACACATGAGTCTACACAACAATGAAAAAGTCACTCTGTACATCATTCTGCACAACATTGAAAACATCACTCTACACATCACTCTACAGAACATTGAAAACATCACTCTACACATCACTCTCCACAACATTGAAATATCACGCTACACATCACTCTGCACAACATTGAAAACATCACTCTACACTACACTCTACACAACATTGAAAACATCACTCTACACAACAATCTACACAACATTGAAAACATCAATCTACACATCACTCTGCAGAATATTGAAAACATCACTCTACACATCACTCTACACAACATTGAAAACATCACTCTACACATCACTCTACACAACATTGTAAACATCACTCTACACATGAGTCTACACAACAATGAAAAAGTCACTCTGTACATCATTCTGCACAACATTGAAAACATCACTCTGCACATCACTCTACAGAACATTGAAAACATCACTCTACACATCACTCTCCACAACATTGAAATATCACGCTACACATCACTCTGCACAACATTGAAAACATCACTCTACACATCACTCTACACAATATTGAAAACATCACTCTCCACTTCACTTTACACAACATTGAAAACATCACTCAACACATCACTCTACACAACATTGAAAACTTCACTCTGCACATCACTCTACACAATATTGAAAACATCACTCTACACAGCACTCTACACAACATTGAAAACATCACTCAACACATCACTCTACACAACATTGAAAACATCACTCTGCACATCACTCTACACAATATTAAAAACATCACTCTACACAGCACTCTACATAACATTGAAAACATCACTCTACACAACAATCTACACAATATTGAAAACATCACTCTACACATCACTCTACACAACATTGAAAACATCACTCTACACAACAATCTACACAACATTGAAAACATCACTCTACACATCACTCTACACAATATTGAAAACATCACTCTACACAGTACTCTACACAACATTGAAAACATAACTCTACACTTCACTTTACACAACATTGAAAACATCACTCAACACATCACTCTACACAACATTGAAAACATCACTCTGCACATCACTCTACACAATATTGAAACATCACTCTACACATCACTCTACACAACATTGAAAACATCACTCTACACATCACTCTACACAATATTGAAAACATCACTCTACACAGCACTCTACACAACATTGAAAACATCACTCTACACTTCACTTTACACAACATTGAAAACATCACTCTACACATCACTCTACACAATATTGAAAACATCACTCTATACATCACTCTACACAACATTTAAAACATCACTCTACACATCACTCTACACAACATTGAAAACATCACTCTATACATCACTCTACACAACATTGTAAACATCACTCTACACATGACTCTCCACAACATTGAAAAAATCACTCTGTACCCCACTCTGCACAACATTGAATACATCACTCTATAGATCACTCTACAGAACATTGAAAACATCACTCTACACATCACTCTCGACAACATTTATATATCACGCTACACATCACTCTACACAACATTGAAATCATCACACTACACATCACTCTGCAGAACATTGAAAACATCACTCTACACATCACTCTACACAACATTGAAAACATCACTCTACACATCACTCGACACAACATTGAAAACATCACTATGCACATCACTCTGCACAACATTGAAAACATCACTCTGCACATCACTCTGCACAACATTGAAAACATCACTTTACACATCACTCTACACAACATTGAAGACATCATTCTATACACTACTCTGCACAACATTGAAAGCATCACTCTACACATCACTCTGCACACCATTGAAAACATCACTCTACACTTCACTCTACACAACATTGAAAACATCACTCTACACAACAATCTACAGAACATTGAAAACATCAATCTACACATCACTCTGCAGAATATTGAAAACATCACTCTACACATCACTCTACACGACATTGAAAACATCACTCTACACATCACTCTACACAACATTGTAAACATCACTCTACACATGAGTCTACACAACAACGAAAAAGTCACTCTGTACATCATTCTGCACACCATTGAAAACATCACTCTACACATCACTCTACAGAACATTGAAAACATCACTCTACACATCACTCTCCACAACATTGAAATATCACGCTACACATCACTCTGCACAACATTGAAAACATCACTCTACACATCACTCTACACAATATTGAAAACATCACTCTCCACTTCACTTTACACAACATTGAAAACATCACTCAACACATCACTCTACACAACATTGAAAACATCACTCTGCACATCACTCTACACAATATTGAAAACATCACTCTACACAGCACTCTACACAACATTGAAAACATCACTCAACACATCACTCTACACAACATTGAAAACATCACTCTGCACATCACTCTACACAATATTAAAAACATCACTCTACACAGCACTCTACATAACATTGAAAACATCACTCTACACAACAATCTACACAATATTGAAAACATCACTCTACACATCACTCTACACAACATTGAAAACATCACTCTACACAACAATCTACACAACATTGAAAACATCACTCTACACATCACTCTACACAATATTGAAAACATCACTCTACACAGTACTCTACACAACATTGAAAACATAACTCTACACTTCACTTTACACAACATTGAAAACATCACTCAACACATCACTCTACACAACATTGAAAACATCACTCTGCACATCACTCTACACAATATTGAAACATCACTCTACACATCACTCTACACAACATTGAAAACATCACTCTACACATCACTCTACACAATATTGAAAACATCACTCTACACAGCACTCTACACAACATTGAAAACATCACTCTACACTTCACTTTACACAACATTGAAAACATCACTCTACACATCACTCTACACAATATTGAAAACATCACTCTATACATCACTCTACACAACATTTAAAACATCACTCTACACATCACTCTACACAACATTGAAAACATCACTCTATACATCACTCTACACAACATTGTAAACATCACTCTACACATGACTCTCCACAACATTGAAAAAATCACTCTGTACCCCACTCTGCACAACATTGAATACATCACTCTATAGATCACTCTACAGAACATTGAAAACATCACTCTACACATCACTCTCCACAACATTTATATATCACGCTACACATCACTCTACACAACATTGAAATCATCACACTACACATCACTCTGCAGAACATTGAAAACATCACTCTACACATCACTCTACACAACATTGAAAACATCACTCTACACATCACTCGACACAACATTGAAAACATCACTATGCACATCACTCTGCACAACATTGAAAACATCACTCTGCACATCACTTTGCACAACATTGAAAACATCACTTTACACATCACTCTACACAACATTGAAGACATCATTCTATACACTACTCTGCACAACATTGAAAGCATCACTCTACACATCACTCTGCACACCATTGAAAACATCATTCTACACTTCACTCTACACAACATTGAAAACATCACTCTACACAACAATCTACAGAACATTGAAAACATCAATCTACACATCACTCTGCAGAATATTGAAAACATCACTCTACACATCACTCTACACGACATTGAAAACATCACTCTATATATCACTCGACACAACATTGTAAATATCACTCTACACATGAGTCTACACAACAACGAAAAAGTCACTCTGTACATCATTCTGCACACCATTGAAAACATCACTCTACACATCACTCTACAGAACATTGAAAACATCACTCTACACATCACTCTCCACAACATTGAAATATCACGCTACACATCACTCTGCCCAACATTGAAAACATCACTCTACACATCACTCTACACAATATTGAAAACATCACTCTACACATCACTCTACACAATATTGAAAACACCACTCTACACATCACTCTGCACAACATTGAAAACATCACTCTACATATCACTCAGCACAACATTGAAAACATCACTCAACACAGCACTCTACACAACATTGAAAACATCACTCTCCACTTCACTTTACACAACATTGAAAACATCACTCAACACATCACTCTACACAACATTGAAAACATCACTCTGCACATCACTCTACACAATATTGAAAACATCACTCTACACAGCACTCTACACAACATTGAAAACATCACTCAACACATCACTCTACACAACATTGAAAACATCACTCTGCACATCACTCTACACAATATTGAAAACATCACTCTGCACAGCACTCTACATAACATTGAAAACATCACTCTACACAACAATCTACACAATATTGAAAACAACACTCTACACATCACTCTGCACAACATTGAAAACATCACTCTACACAACAATCTACACAACATTGAAAACATCACTCTACACAGCACTCTACACAACATTGAAAACATCACTCTACATTTCACTTTACACAACATTGAAAACATCACTCAACACATCACTCTACACAACATTGAAAACATCACTCTGCATATCACTCTACACAATTTTGAAAACATCACTCTACACAGCACTCTACACAACATTGAAATCATCACACTACACATCACTCTGCAGAACATTGAAAACATCACTCTACACATCACTCTACACAACATTGAAAACATCACTCTATACATCACTCTACACAACATTGTAAACATCACTCTACACATGACTCTCCACAACATTGAAAAAATCACTCTGTACCCCACTCTGCACAACATTGAATACATCACTCTATAGATCACTCTACAGAACATTGAAAACATCACTCTACACATCACTCTCCACAACATTTATATATCACGCTACACATCACTCTACACAACATTGAAATCATCACACTACACATCACTCTGCAGAACATTGAAAACATCACTCTACACATCACTCTACACAACATTGAAAACGTCACTCTACACATCACTCGACACAACATTGAAAACATCACTATGCACATCACTCTGCACAACATTGAAAACATCACTCTGCACATCACTCTGCACAACATTGAAAACATCACTGTACACATCACTCTACACAACATTGAAGACATCATTCTATACACTACTCTACACAACATTGAAAGCATCACTCTACACATCACTCTGCACACCATTGAAAACATCACTCTACACTTCACTCTACACAACATTGAAAACATCACTCTACACAACAATCTACAGAACATTGAAAACATCAATCTACACATCACTCTGCAGAATTTTGAAAACATCACTCTACACATCACTCTACACAACATTGAAAACATCACTCTATACATCACTCGACACAACATTGAAAACATCACTCTACACATCACTCTACACAACATTGTAAACATCACTCTACACATGAGTCTACACAACAACGAAAAAGTCACTCTGTACATCATTCTGCACAACATTGAAAACATCACTCTACACATCACTCTACAGAACATTGAAAACATCACTCTACACATCACTCTCCACAACATTGAAATATCACGCTACACATCACTCTGCACAACATTGAAAACATCACTCTACACATCACTCTACACAATATTGAAAACATCACTCTACACATCACTCTACACAATATTGAAAACATCACTCTACACATCACTCTGCACAACATTGAAAACATCACTCTACATTTCACTCAGCACAACATTGAAAACATCACTCAACACAGCACTCTACACAACATTGAAAACATCACTCTCCACTTCACTTTACACAACATTGAAAAGATCACTCAACACATCACTCTACACAACATTGAAAACATCACTCTGCACATCACTCTACACAATATTGAAAACATCACTCTACACAGCACTCTACACAACATTGAAAACATCACTCAACACATCACTCTACACAACATTGAAAACATCACTCTGCACGTCACTCTACACAATATTGAAAACATCACTCTGCACAGCACTCTACATAACATTGAAAACATCACTCTACACAACAATCTACACAATATTGAAAACAACACTCTACACATCACTCTGCACAACATTGAAAACATCACTCTACACAACAATCTACACAACATTGAAAACATCACTCTACACAGCACTCTACACAACATTGAAAACATCACTCTACATTTCACTTTACACAACATTGAAAACATCACTCAACACATCACTCTACACAACATTGAAAACATCACTCTGCATATCACTCTACACAATTTTGAAAACATCACTCTACACAGCACTCTACACAACATTGAAATCATCACACTACACATCACTCTGCAGAACATTGAAAACATCACTCTACACATCACTCTACACAACATTGAAAACATCACTCTATACATCACTCTACACAACATTGTAAACATCACTCTACACATGACTCTCCACAACATTGAAAAAATCACTCTGTACCCCACTCTGCACAACATTGAATACATCACTCTATAGATCACTCTACAGAACATTGAAAACATCACTCTACACATCACTCTCCACAACATTTATATATCACGCTACACATCACTCTACACAACATTGAAATCATCACACTACACATCACTCTGCAGAACATTGAAAACATCACTCTACACATCACTCTACACAACATTGAAAACGTCACTCTACACATCACTCGACACAACATTGAAAACATCACTATGCACATCACTCTGCACAACATTGAAAACATCACTCTGCACATCACTCTGCACAACATTGAAAACATCACTGTACACATCACTCTACACAACATTGAAGACATCATTCTATACACTACTCTACACAACATTGAAAGCATCACTCTACACATCACTCTGCACACCATTGAAAACATCACTCTACACTTCACTCTACACAACATTGAAAACATCACTCTACACAACAATCTACAGAACATTGAAAACATCAATCTACACATCACTCTGCAGAATTTTGAAAACATCACTCTACACATCACTCTACACAACATTGAAAACATCACTCTATACATCACTCGACACAACATTGAAAACATCACTCTACACATCACTCTACACAACATTGTAAACATCACTCTACACATGAGTCTACACAACAACGAAAAAGTCACTCTGTACATCATTCTGCACAACATTGAAAACATCACTCTACACATCACTCTACAGAACATTGAAAACATCACTCTACACATCACTCTCCACAACATTGAAATATCACGCTACACATCACTCTGCACAACATTGAAAACATCACTCTACACATCACTCTACACAATATTGAAAACATCACTCTACACATCACTCTACACAATATTGAAAACATCACTCTACACATCACTCTGCACAACATTGAAAACATCACTCTACATTTCACTCAGCACAACATTGAAAACATCACTCAACACAGCACTCTACACAACATTGAAAACATCACTCTCCACTTCACTTTACACAACATTGAAAAGATCACTCAACACATCACTCTACACAACATTGAAAACATCACTCTGCACATCACTCTACACAATATTGAAAACATCACTCTACACAGCACTCTACACAACATTGAAAACATCACTCAACACATCACTCTACACAACATTGAAAACATCACTCTGCACGTCACTCTACACAATATTGAAAACATCACTCTGCACAGCACTCTACATAACATTGAAAACATCACTCTACACACAATCTACACAATATTGAAAACAACACTCTACACATCACTCTGCACAACATTGAAAACATCACTCTGCACAACAATCTACACAACATTGAAAACATCACTCGACACAGCACTCTACACAACATTGAAAACATCACTCTACATTTCACTTTACACAACATTGAAAACATCACTCAACACATCACTCTACACAACATTGAAAACATCACTCTGCACATCACTCTACACAATATTGAAAACATCACTCTACACAGCACTCTACACAACATTGAAATCATCACACTACACATCACTCTGCAGAACATTGAAAACATCACTCTACACATCACTCTACACAACATTGAAAACATCACTCTACACATCACTCGACACAACATTGAAAACATCACTATGCACATCACTCTGCACAACATTGAAAACATCACTCTGCACATCACTCTGCACAACATTGAAAACATCACTCTACACATCACTCTACACAACATTGAAGACATCATTCTATACACCACTCTGCACAACATTGAAAACTTCACTCAACACTTCACTCTAAACAACATTGAAAACATAAATCTACACATCACTCTACAGAACATTGAAAACATCACTCTAAACATCACTCGACACAACATTGTAAACATCACTCTACACATCACTCTGCACACCATTGAAAACATCACTCTACACTTCACTCTACACAACATTGAAAACATCACTCTACACAACAATCTACACAACATTGAAAACATCAATCTACACATCACTCTGCACACCATTGAAAACATCACTCTACACATCACTCTCCACAACATTGAAATATAACGCTACACATCACTCTGCACAACATTGAAAACATCACTCTACACATCACTCTACACAATATTGAAAACATCACTCTACACATCACTCTGCACAACATTGAAAACATCACTCTACATATCACTCTGCACAACATTGAAAACATCACTCTACACAGTACTCTACACAACATTGAAAACATCACTCTCCACTTCACTTTACACAACATTGAAAACATCACTCAACACATCACTCTACACAACATTGAAAACATCACTCTGCACATCACTCTACACAATATTGAAAACATCACTCTACGCAGCACTCTACACAACATTGAAAACATCACTCAACACATCACTCTACACAACATTGAAAACATCACTCTGCACAGCACTCTACACAACATTGAAAACATCACTCTACACTTCACTTTACACAACATTGAAAACATCACTCAACACATCACTCTACACAACATTGAAAACATCACTCTGCACATCACTCTACACAATATTGAAAACATCACTCTACACATCACTCTACACAACATTGAAAACATCACTCTACACATCACTCTACACAATATTGAAAACATCACTCTACACAGCACTCTACACAACATTGAAAACATCACTCTACACATCACTCTGCACAACATTGAAAACATCACTCTACACATCACTCTACACAATATTGAAAACATCACTCTACACATCACTCTACACAATATTGAAAACATCACTCTACACATCACTCTGCACAACATTGAAAACATCACTCTACATATCACTCTGCACAACATTGAAAACATCACTCTACACAGTACTCTACACAACATTGAAAACATCACTCCACACAGCACGCTACACAACATTGAAAACATCACTCTACACAACAATCTACACAATATTGAAAACATCACTCTACACATCACTCCACACAACATTGAAAACATCACTCTACACAACAATCTACACAACATTGAAAACATCACTCTACACATCACTCTACACAATATTGAAAACATCACTCTACACAGCACTCTACACAACATTGAAAACATCACTCTACACTTCACTTTACACAACATTGAAAACATCACTCAACACATCACTCTACACAACATTGAAAACATCACTCTGCACATCACTCTACACAATATTGAAAACATCACTCTACACATCACTCTACACAACATTGAAAACATCACTCTATACATCACTCTACACAATATTGAAAACATCACTCTACACAGCACTCTACACAACATTGAAAACATCACTCTACACTTCACTTTACACAACATTGAAAACATCACTCTACACATCACTCTACACAATATTGAAAACATCACTCTATACATCACTCTACACAACATTTAAAACATCACTCTACACATCACTCTACACAACATTGAAAACATCACTCTATACATCATTCTACACAAATTTGTAAACATCACTCTACACATCACTCTGCACACCATTGAAAACATCACTCTACACTTCACTCTACACAACATTGAAAAAAACACTCTACACAACAATCTACACAACATTGAAAACATCAATCCACACATCACTCTGCACACCATTGAAAACATCACTCTACACTTCATTCTACACAACATTGAAAACATCACTCTACACATCACTCTCCACAACATTGAAATATAACGCTACACATCACTCTGCACAACATTGAAAACATCACTCTACACATCACTCTACACAATATTGAAAACATCACTCTACACATCACTCTGCACAACATTGAAAACATCACTCGACATATCACTCTGCACAACATTGAAAACATCACTCTACACAGTACTCTACACAACATTGAAAACATCACTCTCCACTTGACTTTACACAACATTGAAAACATCACTCAACACATCACTCTACACAACATTGAAAACATCACTCTGCACAGCACTCTACACAACATTGAAAACATCACTCTACACTTCACTTTACACAACATTGAAAACATCACTCAACACATCACTCTACACAACATTGAAAACATCACTCTGCACATCACTCTACACAATATTGAAAACATCACTCTACACATCACTCTACACAACATTGAAAACATCACTCTACACATCACTCTACACAATATTGAAAACATCACTCTACACAGCACTCTACACAACATTGAAAACATCACTCTACACATCACTCTGCACAACATTGAAAACATCACTCTACACATCACTCTACACAATATTGAAAACATCACTCTACACATCACTCTACACAATATTGAAAACATCACTCTACACATCACTCTGCACAACATTGAAAACATCACTCTACATATCACTCTGCACAACATTGAAAACATCACTCTACACAGTACTCTACACAACATTGAAAACATCACTCCACACAGCACTCTACACAACATTGAAAACATCATTTTACACAACAATCTACACAATATTGAAAACATCACTCTACACATCACTCTACACAACATTGAAAACATCACTCTACACAACAATCTACACAACATTGAAAACATCACTCTACACATCACTCTACACAATATTGAAAACATCACTCTACACAGCACTCTACACAACATTGAAAACATCACTCTACACTTCACTTTACACAACATTGAAAACATCACTCAACACATCACTCTACACAACATTGAAAACATCACTCTGCATATCACTCTACACAATATTGAAAACATCACTCTACACATCACTCTACACAACATTGAAAACATCACTCTACACATCACTCTACACAATATTGAAAACATCACTCTACACAGCACTCTACACAACATTGAAAACATCACTCTACACTTCACTTTACACAACATTGAAAACATCACTCTACACATCACTCTACACAATATTGAAAACATCACTCTATACATCACTCTACACAACATTTAAAACATCACTCTACACATCACTCTACACAACATTGAAAACATCACTCTATACATCACTCTACACAACATTGTAAACATCACTCTACACATGACTCTACACAACATTGAAAAAATCACTCTGTACCCCACTCTGCACAACATTGAATACATCACTCTATAGATCACTCGATAGAACATTGAAAACATCACTCTACACATCACTCTCCACAACATTTATATATCACGCCACACATCACTCTACACAACATTGAACTCATCACACTACACATCACTCTGCAGAACATTGAAAACATCACTCTACACATCACTCTACACAACATTGAAAACATCACTCTACACATCACTCGACACAACATTGAAAACATCACTATGCACATCACTCTGCACAACATTGAAAACATCACTCTGCACATCACTCTGCACAACATTGAAAACATCACTCTACACATCACTCTACACAACATTGAAGACATCATTCTATACACCACTCTGCACAACATTGAAAGCATCACTCTACACATCACTCTGCACACCATTGAAAACATCACTCTACACTTCACTCTACACAACATTGAAAACATCACTCTACACAACAATCTACAGAACATTGAAAACATCAATCTACACATCACTCTGCAGAATATTGAAAACATCACTCTACACATCACTCTACACAACATTGAAAACATCACTCTATACATCACTCGACACAACATTGAAAACATCACTCTACACATCACTCTACACAACATTGTAAACATCACTCTACACATGAGTCTACACAACAACGAAAAAGTCACTCTGTACTTCATTCTGCACAACATTGAAAACATCACTCTACATATCACTCTACAGAACATTGAAAACATCACTCGACACATCACTCTCCACAACATTGAAATATCACGCTACACATCACTCTGCACAACATTGAAAACATCACTCTACACATCACTCTACACAATATTGAAAACATAACTCTACACAATATTGAAAACATCACTCTACACATCACTTTACACAACATTGAAAACATCACTCTGCACATCACTCTACACAATATTGAAAACATCACTCTACACAGCACTCTACACAACATTGAAAACATCACTCAACATATCACTCTACACAACATTGAAAACATCACTCTGCACATCACTCTACACAATATTGAAAACATCACTCTACACAGCACTCTACACAACATTGAAAACATCACTCTACACAACAATCTACACAATATTGAAAACATCACTCTACACATCACTCTACACAACATTGAAAATATCACTCTACACAACAATCTACACAACATTGAAAACATCACTCTACACAGCACTCTACACAAAATTGAAAACATCACTCTACACTTCACTTTACACAACATTGAAAACATCACTCAACACATCACTCTACACAACATTGAAAACATCACTCTGCACATCACTCTACACAATATTGAAAACATCACTCTACACAGCACTCTACAAAACATTGAAATCATCACACTACACATCACTCTGCAGAACATTGAAAACATCACTCTACACATCATTCTACACAACATTGAAAACATCACTCTACACATCACTCGACACAACATTGAAAACATCACTATGCACATCACTCTGCACAACATTGAAAACATCACTCTGCACATCACTCTGCACAACATTGAAAACATCACTCTACACATCACTCTACACAACATTGAAGACATCATTCTATACACCACTCTGCACAACATTGAAAGCATCACTCTACACATCACTCTGCACAACATTGAAAACATCACTCTACACATCACTCTACACAACATTGAAAACATCACTCAACACTTCACTCTAAAGAACATTGAAAACATAAATCTACACATCACTCTACAGAACATTGAAAACATCACTCTAAACATCACTCGACACAACATTGTAAACATCACTCTACACATCACTCTGCACACCATTGAAAACATCACTCTACACTTCACTCTACACAACATTGAAAACATCACTCTACACAACAATCTACACAACATTGAAAACATCAATCTACACATCACTCTGCACACCTTTGAAAACATCACTCTACACTTCACTCTACACAACATTGAAAACATCACTCTACACATCACTCTCCACAACATTGAAATATAACGCTACACAGCACTCTGCACAACATTGAAAACATCACTCTACACATCACTCTACACAATATTGAAAACATCACTCTACACATCACTCTGCACAACATTGAAAACATCACTCTACATATCACTCTGCACAACATTGAAAACATCACTCTACACAGTACTCTACAGAACATTGTAAACATCACTCTCCACTTCACTTTACACAACATTGAAAACATCACTCAACACATCACTCTACACAACATTGAAAACATCACTCTGCACATCACTCTACACAATATTGAAAACATCACTCTACACAGCACTCTACACAACATTGAAAACATCACTCTACACAACAATCTACACAACATTGAAAACATCACTCTACACATCACTCTACGCAACATTGAAAACATCACTCTACACTACAATCTACACAACATTGAAAACATCACTCTACACATCACTCTGCACAATATTGAAAACATCACTCTACACAGCACTCTACACAACATTGAAAACATCACTCTACACATCACTCTACACAACATTGAAAACATCACTCTATACATCACTCTACACAACATTGTAAACATCACACAACATTGTAAACATCACTCTACACATGACTCTACACAACATTGAAAATATCACTCTGTACCCCACTCTGCACAACATTGAATACATCACTCTATAGATCACTCTGGAGAACATTGAAAACATCACTCTACACATCACTCTCCACAACATTTAAATATCACGCTACAACTCACTCTACACAACATTGAAATCATCACACTACACATCACTCTGCAGAACATTGAAAACATCACTCTACACATCAATCTACACAACATTGAAAACATCACTCTACACATCACTCGACACAACATTGAAAACATCACTATACACATTACTCTGCACAACATTGAAAACATCACCCTGCACATCACTCTGCACAACATTGAAAACAACACTCCACACATCACTCTACACAACATTGAAAACATCACTCTACACATCACTCTGCACAACATTGAAAACATCACTCTACACATCACTCTGCACAACATTGAAAACATCACTCTACACATCGCTCTACACAACATTGAAAATATCACTCTACACATCACTCTACACAACACTGAAAACATCACTCAACACTTCACTCTAAACAACATTGAAAACATCAATCTACACATCACTCTACAGAACATTGAAAACATCACTCTAAACATCACTCGACACAACATTGTAAACATCACTCGACACATCACTCTGCACACCATTGAAAACATCACTCTACAATTCACTCTACACAACATTGAAAACATCAATCTACACATCACTCTGCAGAATATTGAAAACATCACTCTACACATCACTCTACACAACATTGAAAACATCACTCTATACATCACTCGACACAAAATTGAAAACATCACGCTATACATCACTCTGCACAACTTTGAAAACATCACTCTACACATCACTCTACACAATATTGAAAACATCACTCTACACATCAATCTGCACAACATTGAAAACATCACTCTACACTTCACTCTACACAACTTTGAAAACATCACTCTACACAACAATCT
Organism: Pristiophorus japonicus; assembly: GCF_044704955.1. Taxonomy (NCBI): domain Eukaryota; kingdom Metazoa; phylum Chordata; class Chondrichthyes; family Pristiophoridae; genus Pristiophorus; species Pristiophorus japonicus. The sequence goes on from NC_092005.1 coordinate 12,506,760, forward strand.
ACACAACATTGAAAACATCAATCTACACACCACTCTGCAGAATATTGAAAACATCACTCTACACATCACTCTGCACAACATTGAAATCATCACTCTACATATCACTCAGCACAACATTGAAAACATCACTCTACACAGCACTCTACACAACATTGAAAACATCACTCTCCACTTCACTTTACACAACATTGAAAACATCACTCAACACATCACTCTACACAACATTGAAAACATCACTCTGCACATCACTCTACACAATATTGAAAACATCACTCTACACAGCACTCTACACAACATTGAAAACATCACTCAACACATCACTCTACACAACATTGAAAACATCACTCTGCACATCACTCTACACAATATTGAAAACATCACTCTACACAGCACTCTACACAACATTGAAAAATCACTCTACTCAACAATCTACACAATATTGAAAACATCACTCTACACATCACTCTACACAACATTGAAAACATCACTCTACACAACAATCTACACAACATTGAAAATATCACTCTACACATCACTCTATACAATATTGAAAACATCACTCTACACAGCACTCTACACAACATTGAAAACATCACTCTACACAACAATCTACGCAACATTGAAAACATCACTCTACACATCACTCTACACAACATTGAAAACATCACTCTACACAACAATCTACACAACATTGAAAACATCACTCTACACATCACTCTACACAATATTGAAAACCTCACTCTACACAGCACTCTACACAGCATTGAAAACATCACTCTACACATCACTCTACACAACATTGAAAACATCACTCTATACATCACTCTACACAACATTGTAAACATCACTCTACACATGACTCGACACAACATTGAAAAAATCACTCTGTACCCCACTCTGCACAACATTGAATACATCACTCTATAGATCACTCTACAGAACATTGAAAACATCACTCTACACATCACTCTCCACAACATTTAAATATCACGCTGCACATCACTCTACACAACATTGAAATCATCACACTACACATCACTCTGCAGAACATTGAAAACATCACTCTACACATCACTCTACACAACATTGAAAACATCACTCTACACATCACTCGACACAACAATGAAAACATCACTATGCACATCACTCTGCACAACTTTGAAAACATCACTCTGCACATCACTCTGCACAACATTGAAAACATCACTCTACACATAACTCTACACAACATTGAAGGCATCATTCTATACACCACTCTGCACAACATTGAAAGCATCACTCTACACATCACTCTGCACAACATTGAAAACATCACTCTACACATCACTACACAACATTGAAAATATCACTCTACACATCACTCCACACAACACTGAAAACATCACTCAACACTTCACTCTAAACAACACTGTAAACATAAATCTACACATCACTCTACAGAACATTGAAAACATCACTCTAAACATCACTCGACACAACATTGTAAACATCACTCTACACATCACTCTGCACACAATTGAAAACATCACTCTACACTTCACTCTACACAACATTGAAAACATCACTCTACACAACAGTCTACACAACATTGAAAACATCAATCTACACATCACTCTGCAGAATATTGAAAACATCACTCTACACATCACCCTACACAACATTGAAAACATCACTCTATACATCACTCGACACAACATTGAAAACATCACTCTACATTTCACTCGACACAACATTGTAAACATCACTCTACACATGAGTCTACACAACATTGAAAACATCACTCTACACATCACTCTGCAGAATATTGAAAACATCACTCTACACATCACTCTCCACAACATTGAAATATAACGCTACACATCACTCTGCACAACATTGAAAACATCACTCTACACATCACTCTACACAATATTGAAAACATCACTCTACACATCACTCTGCACAACATTGAAAACATCACTCGACATATCACTCTGCACAACATTGAAAACATCACTCTACACAGTACTCTACACAACATTGAAAACATCACTCTCCACTTGACTTTACACAACATTGAAAACATCACTCAACACATCACTCTACACAACATTGAAAACATCACTCTGCACAGCACTCTACACAACATTGAAAACATCACTCTACACTTCACTTTACACAACATTGAAAACATCACTCAACACATCACTCTACACAACATTGAAAACATCACTCTGCACATCACTCTACACAATATTGAAAACATCACTCTACACATCACTCTACACAACATTGAAAACATCACTCTACACATCACTCTACACAATATTGAAAACATCACTCTACACAGCACTCTACACAACATTGAAAACATCACTCTACACATCACTCTGCACAACATTGAAAACATCACTCTACACATCACTCTACACAATATTGAAAACATCACTCTACACATCACTCTACACAATATTGAAAACATCACTCTACACATCACTCTGCACAACATTGAAAACATCACTCTACATATCACTCTGCACAACATTGAAAACATCACTCTACACAGTACTCTACACAACATTGAAAACATCACTCCACACAGCACTCTACACAACATTGAAAACATCATTTTACACAACAATCTACACAATATTGAAAACATCACTCTACACATCACTCTACACAACATTGAAAACATCACTCTACACAACAATCTACACAACATTGAAAACATCACTCTACACATCACTCTACACAATATTGAAAACATCACTCTACACAGCACTCTACACAACATTGAAAACATCACTCTACACTTCACTTTACACAACATTGAAAACATCACTCAACACATCACTCTACACAACATTGAAAACATCACTCTGCATATCACTCTACACAATATTGAAAACATCACTCTACACATCACTCTACACAACATTGAAAACATCACTCTACACATCACTCTACACAATATTGAAAACATCACTCTACACAGCACTCTACACAACATTGAAAACATCACTCTACACTTCACTTTACACAACATTGAAAACATCACTCTACACATCACTCTACACAATATTGAAAACATCACTCTATACATCACTCTACACAACATTTAAAACATCACTCTACACATCACTCTACACAACATTGAAAACATCACTCTATACATCACTCTACACAACATTGTAAACATCACTCTACACATGACTCTACACAACATTGAAAAAATCACTCTGTACCCCACTCTGCACAACATTGAATACATCACTCTATAGATCACTCGATAGAACATTGAAAACATCACTCTACACATCACTCTCCACAACATTTATATATCACGCTACACATCACTCTACACAACATTGAACTCATCACACTACACATCACTCTGCAGAACATTGAAAACATCACTCTACACATCACTCTACACAACATTGAAAACATCACTCTACACATCACTCGACACAACATTGAAAACATCACTATGCACATCACTCTGCACAACATTGAAAACATCACTCTGCACATCACTCTGCACAACATTGAAAACATCACTCTACACATCACTCTACACAACATTGAAGACATCATTCTATACATCACTCTGCACAACATTGAAAGCATCACTCTACACATCACTCTGCACACCATTGAAAACATCACTCTACACTTCACTCTACACAACATTGAAAACATCACTCTACACAACAATCTACAGAACATTGAAAACATCAATCTACACATCACTCTGCAGAATATTGAAAACATCACTCTACACATCACTCTACACAACATTGAAAACATCACTCTATACATCACTCGACACAACATTGAAAACATCACTCTACACATCACTCTACACAACATTGTAAACATCACTCTACACATGAGTCTACACAACAACGAAAAAGTCACTCTGTACTTCATTCTGCACAACATTGAAAACATCACTCTACATATCACTCTACAGAACATTGAAAACATCACTCGACACATCACTCTCCACAACATTGAAATATCACGCTACACATCACTCTGCACAACATTGAAAACATCACTCTACACATCACTCTACACAATATTGAAAACATAACTCTACACAATATTGAAAACATCACTCTACACATCACTCTGCACAACATTGAAAACATCACACTACATATCACTCAGCACAACATTGAAAACATCACTCAACACAGCACTCTACACAACATTGAAAACATCACTCTCCACTTCACTTTACACAACATTGAAAACATCACTCAACACATCACTTTACACAACATTGAAAACATCACTCTGCACATCACTCTACACAATATTGAAAACATCACTCTACACAGCACTCTACACAACATTGAAAACATCACTCAACATATCACTCTACACAACATTGAAAACATCACTCTGCACATCACTCTACACAATATTGAAAACATCACTCTACACAGCACTCTACACAACATTGAAAACATCACTCTACACAACAATCTACACAATATTGAAAACATCACTCTACACATCACTCTACACAACATTGAAAATATCACTCTACACAACAATCTACACAACATTGAAAACATCACTCTACACAGCACTCTACACAAAATTGAAAACATCACTCTACACTTCACTTTACACAACATTGAAAACATCACTCAACACATCACTCTACACAACATTGAAAACATCACTCTGCACATCACTCTACACAATATTGAAAACATCACTCTACACAGCACTCTACAAAACATTGAAATCATCACACTACACATCACTCTGCAGAACATTGAAAACATCACTCTACACATCATTCTACACAACATTGAAAACATCACTCTACACATCACTCGACACAACATTGAAAACATCACTATGCACATCACTCTGCACAACATTGAAAACATCACTCTGCACATCACTCTGCACAACATTGAAAACATCACTCTACACATCACTCTACACAACATTGAAGACATCATTCTATACACCACTCTGCACAACATTGAAAGCATCACTCTACACATCACTCTGCACAACATTGAAAACATCACTCTACACATCACTCTACACAACATTGAAAACATCACTCAACACTTCACTCTAAAGAACATTGAAAACATAAATCTACACATCACTCTACAGAACATTGAAAACATCACTCTAAACATCACTCGACACAACATTGTAAACATCACTCTACACATCACTCTGCACACCATTGAAAACATCACTCTACACTTCACTCTACACAACATTGAAAACATCACTCTACACAACAATCTACACAACATTGAAAACATCAATCTACACATCACTCTGCACACCTTTGAAAACATCACTCTACACTTCACTCTACACAACATTGAAAACATCACTCTACAATTCACTCTCCACAACATTGAAATATAACGCTACACAGCACTCTGCACAACATTGAAAACATCACTCTACACATCACTCTACACAATATTGAAAACATCACTCTACACATCACTCTGCACAACATTGAAAACATCACTCTACATATCACTCTGCACAACATTGAAAACATCACTCTACACAGTACTCTACAGAACATTGTAAACATCACTCTCCACTTCACTTTACACAACATTGAAAACATCACTCAACACATCACTCTACACAACATTGAAAACATCACTCTGCACATCACTCTACACAATATTGAAAACATCACTCTACACAGCACTCTACACAACATTGAAAACATCACTCTACACAACAATCTACACAACATTGAAAACATCACTCTACACATCACTCTACGCAACATTGAAAACATCACTCTACACTACAATCTACACAACATTGAAAACATCACTCTACACATCACTCTGCACAATATTGAAAACATCACTCTACACAGCACTCTACACAACATTGAAAACATCACTCTACACATCACTCTACACAACATTGAAAACATCACTCTATACATCACTCTACACAACATTGTAAACATCACACAACATTGTAAACATCACTCTACACATGACTCTACACAACATTGAAAATATCACTCTGTACCCCACTCTGCACAACATTGAATACATCACTCTATAGATCACTCTGGAGAACATTGAAAACATCACTCTACACATCACTCTCCACAACATTTAAATATCACGCTACAACTCACTCTACACAACATTGAAATCATCACACTACACATCACTCTGCAGAACATTGAAAACATCACTCTACACATCAATCTACACAACATTGAAAACATCACTCTACACATCACTCGACACAACATTGAAAACATCACTATACACATTACTCTGCACAACATTGAAAACATCACCCTGCACATCACTCTGCACAACATTGAAAACAACACTCCACACATCACTCTACACAACATTGAAAACATCACTCTACACATCACTCTGCACAACATTGAAAACATCACTCTACACATCACTCTGCACAACATTGAAAACATCACTCTACACATCGCTCTACACAACATTGAAAATATCACTCTACACATCACTCTACACAACACTGAAAACATCACTCAACACTTCACTCTAAACAACATTGAAAACATCAATCTACACATCACTCTACAGAACATTGAAAACATCACTCTAAACATCACTCGACACAACATTGTAAACATCACTCGACACATCACTCTGCACACCATTGAAAACATCACTCTACAATTCACTCTACACAACATTGAAAACATCAATCTACACATCACTCTGCAGAATATTGAAAACATCACTCTACACATCACTCTACACAACATTGAAAACATCACTCTATACATCACTCGACACAAAATTGAAAACATCACGCTATACATCACTCTGCACAACTTTGAAAACATCACTCTACACATCACTCTACACAATATTGAAAACATCACTCTACACATCAATCTGCACAACATTGAAAACATCACTCTACACTTCACTCTACACAACTTTGAAAACATCACTCTACACAACAATCTACACAACATTGAAAACATCAATCTACACACCACTCTGCAGAATATTGAAAACATCACTCTACACATCACTCTGCACAACATTGAAATCATCACTCTACATATCACTCAGCACAACATTGAAAACATCACTCTACACAGCACTCTACACAACATTGAAAACATCACTCTCCACTTCACTTTACACAACATTGAAAACATCACTCAACACATCACTCTACACAACATTGAAAACATCACTCTGCACATCACTCTACACAATATTGAAAACATCACTCTACACAGCACTCTACACAACATTGAAAACATCACTCAACACATCACTCTACACAACATTGAAAACATCACTCTGCACATCACTCTACACAATATTGAAAACATCACTCTACACAGCACTCTACACAACATTGAAAAATCACTCTACACAACAATCTACACAATATTGAAAACATCACTCTACACATCACTCTACACAACATTGAAAACATCACTCTACACAACAATCTACACAACATTGAAAATATCACTCTACACATCACTCTATACAATATTGAAAACATCACTCTACACAGCACTCTACACAACATTGAAAACATCACTCTACACAACAATCTACGCAACATTGAAAACATCACTCTACACATCACTCTACACAACATTGAAAACATCACTCTACACAACAATCTACACAACATTGAAAACATCACTCTACACATCACTCTACACAATATTGAAAACCTCACTCTACACAGCACTCTACACAGCATTGAAAACATCACTCTACAGATCACTCTACACAACATTGAAAACATCACTCTATACATCACTCTACACAACATTGTAAACATCACTCTACACATGACTCGACACAACATTGAAAAAATCACTCTGTACCCCACTCTGCACAACATTGAATACATCACTCTATAGATCACTCTACAGAACATTGAAAACATCACTCTACACATCACTCTCCACAACATTTAAATATCACGCTGCACATCACTCTACACAACATTGAAATCATCACACTACACATCACTCTGCAGAACATTGAAAACATCACTCTACACATCACTCTACACAACATTGAAAACATCACTCTACACATCACTCGACACAACAATGAAAACATCACTATGCACATCACTCTGCACAACTTTGAAAACATCACTCTGCACATCACTCTGCACAACATTGAAAACATCACTCTACACATAACTCTACACAACATTGAAGGCATCATTCTATACACCACTCTGCACAACATTGAAAGCATCACTCTACACATCACTCTGCACAACATTGAAAACATCACTCTACACATCACTACACAACATTGAAAATATCACTCTACACATCACTCCACACAACACTGAAAACATCACTCAACACTTCACTCTAAACAACACTGTAAACATAAATCTACACATCACTCTACAGAACATTGAAAACATCACTCTAAACATCACTCGACACAACATTGTAAACATCACTCTACACATCACTCTGCACACAATTGAAAACATCACTCTACACTTCACTCTACACAACATTGAAAACATCACTCTACACAACAGTCTACACAACATTGAAAACATCAATCTACACATCACTCTGCAGAATATTGAAAACATCACTCTACACATCACCCTACACAACATTGAAAACATCACTCTATACATCACTCGACACAACATTGAAAACATCACTCTACATTTCACTCGACACAACATTGTAAACATCACTCTACACATGAGTCTACACAACATTGAAAACATCACTCTACACATCACTCTGCAGAATATTGAAAACATCACTCTACACTTCACTCTACACATCATTGAAAACATCACTCTACACATCACTCTCCACAATATTGAAATATAACGCTACACATCACTCTGCACAACATTGAAAACATCACTCTACACATCACTCTGCACAACATTGAAAACATCACTCTACATATCACTCTGCACAACATTGAAAACATCACTCTACACAGCACTCTACACAACATTGAAAACATCACTCTCCACTTCACTTTACACAACATTGAAAACATCACTCAACACATCACTCTACACAACATTGAAAACATCACTCTGCACATCACTCTACACAATATTGAAAACATCACTCTACACAGCACTCTACACAACATTGAAAACATCACTCTACACAACAATCTACACAACATTGAAAACATCACTCTACACATCACTCTACGCAACATTGAAAACATCACTCTACACTACAATATACACAACATTGAAAACATCACTCTACACATCACTGTACACAACATTGAAAACATCACTCTGTACATCACTCTACACAACATTGTAAACATCACTCTACACATGACTCTACACAACATTGAAAATATCACTCTGTACCCCACTCTGCACAACATTGAATACATCACTCTATAGATCACTCTAGAGAACATTGAAAACATCACTCTACACATCACTCTCCACAACATTTAAATATCACGCTACACCTCACTCTACACAACATTGAACTCATCACACTACACATCACTCTGCAGAACATTGAAAACATCACTCTACACATCACTCGACACAACATTGAAATCATCACACTACACATCACTCTACACAACATTGAAAACATCACTCTGCACATCACTCTGCACAACATTTAAAACATCACTCTACACATTACTCTGCACAACATTGAAAACATCACTCTATACATCACTCGACACAACATTGAAAACATCACTCTACATTTCACTCGACACAACATTGTAAACATCACTCTACACATGAGTCTACACAATATTGAAAACATCACTCTACACATAACTCTGCACAACATTGAAAACATCACTCTGCACATCACTCTACACAACATTGAAAACATCACTAAACACAACAATCTACACAACATTGAAAACATCACTCTACACATCACTCTGCACACCATTGAAAACATCACTCTACACTTCACTCTACACATCATTGAAAACATCACTCTACACATCACTCTCCACAACATTGAAATATAACGCTACACATCACTCTGCACAACATTGAAAACATCACTCTACACATCACTCTGCACAACATTGAAAACATCACTCTACATATCACTCTGCACAACATTGAAAACATCACTCTACACAGCACTCTACACAACATTGAAAACATCACTCTCCACTTCACTTTACACAACATTGAAAACATCACTCAACACATCACTCCACACAACATTGAAAACATCACTCTGCACATCACTCTACACAATATTGAAAACATCACTCTACACAGCACTCTACACAACATTGAAAACATCACTCTACACAACAATCTACACAACATTGAAAACATCACTCTACACATCACTCTACGCAACATTGAAAACATCACTCTACACTACAATCTACACAACATTGAAAACATCACTCTACACATCACTCTACACAATATTGAAAACATCACTCTAAACAGCACTCTACACAACATTGAAAACATCACTCTACACATCACTCTACACAACATTGAAAACATCACTCTATACATCACTCTACACAGCATTGTAAACATCACTCTACACATGACTCTACACAACATTGAAAATATCACTCTGTACACCACTCTGCACAACATTGAATACATCACTCTATACATCACTCTACAGAACATTGAAAACATCACTCTACACATCACTCTCCACAACATTTAAATATCACGCTACACATCACTCTACACAACATTGAAATCATCAATCTACACATCACTCTGCACAACATTGAAAACATCACTCTACACATCACTCTACACAACATTGAAAACATCACTCTACACATCACTCGACACAACATTGAAAACATCACTATACACATCACTCTGCGCAACATTGAAAACATCACTCTGCACAGCACTCTGCACAACATTGAAAACATCACTCTACACATCACTCTACACAACATTGAAAACATCACTCTACACTTCACTTTACACAACATTGAAAACATCACTCAACACATCACTCTACACAACATTGAAAACATCACTCTGCACATCACTCTACACAATATTGAAAACATCACTCTACACAGCACTCGACACAACATTGAAAACATAACTCTACACAACAATCTACACAACATTGAAAACATCACTCTACACATCACTCGACACAACATTGAAAACATCACTCTACACATCAATCTACACCACATTGAAAACATCACTCTGCACATCACTCTAATCAACATTGAAAATATCACTCTACACAGCACTCTACACAACATTGAAAACATCACTCTGCAGAAAAATCTACGCAACATTGAAAACATCACTCTACACATCAGTCTGCACAACATTGAAAAAAATCACTCAGTACATCATTCTGCACAACATTGAAAACATCACTCTACATACCACATCACTCTACACACCACTCTACACAACATTGAAAACATCACTCTATACATCACTCTACACAGCATTGTAAACATCACTCTACACATCACTCTGCACAACATTGAGAACATCACTCGACACATCACTCCACACAACATTGAAAACATCACTCTGCACATCACACTGCACAACATTGAAAACATCACTCTGCACATCACTCTGCACAACATTGAAAGCATCACTCTACACATCACTCTGCACAACATTGAAAACATCACTCTACACATCACTCTGCACAACATTGAAAACATCACACTACACATCACTCTATACAACATAGAAAACATCACTCTGCACCTCACTCTGCACAACATTGAAAACATCACTCTACACATCACTCCACACAACATTGAAAACATCACTCTACACATCACTCAGCACAACATTGAAAACATCACTCTACACATCACTCTGCACAACATTGAAAACATCACTCTGCACATCACTCTACACAATATTGAAAACATCACTCTACACAGCACTCGACACAACATTGAAAACATCACTCTACACAACAATCTACACAACATTGAAAACATCACTCTACACATCACTCGACACAACATTGAAAACATCACTCTACACATCAATCTATACAATATTGAAAACATCACTCGACACATCACTCCACACAACATTGAAAACATCACTCTACATATCACTCTGCACAACTTTGAAAACATCACTCAATACATCAATCTACACCACATTGAAAACATCACTCTGCACATCACTCTACACAACATTGAAAACATCACTCTACACAGCACTCTACACAACATTGAAAACATCACACTACAGAAAAATCTACGCAACATTGAATACATCACTCTACACATGAGTCTACACAACATTGAAAAAATCACTCTGCATATCATTCTGCACAACATTGAAAACATCACTCTACACTTCACTCTACACAACATTGAAAACATCACTCAACACATCACTCTACACAACATTGAAAACATCACTCGACACATCACTCTACACAACATTGAAAAGATCACTCTACACATCACTCTACACAACATTGAAAACTTCACTCTACACATCACTCTATACAACATTGAATACATTACTCTACACATCACTCTAATCAAAATTGAAAACATCACTCTACATATCACTCTGCACAATATAGAAAACATCACTCTACACATCACATCGCTATACACATCACTATACCCAACATTGAAAACATCACTCTGCACAACACTCTACACAACATTGAAAACATCACTCTACGCATCACTCTGCTCAACATTGAAAACATCACTCTGCACATCACTCTACACAACAATGAAAACATTACCCTACACACCACTCTAAACAACATTGATAACATCACTCTACACATCACTCTACACAACATTGAAAACATCACTCTACAAATCAATCTGCACAACATTGAAAACATCATCTACGTATCACTCTGCAGAACATTGAAAACATTACTCTAAACATCACATCACTCTACACACCACTCTATACAATATTGAAAACATCAATCTACACATCACTCCACACAACATTGAAAACATCACTCTACATATCACTCTGCACAACATTGAAAACACCGCTCTACACATCACTCTACACAACATTGAAAACATCACTCTACATATCACTCGGCACAACATTGAAAACATCACTGTACTTATCACATCACTCTACACATCACTCTACACAGCATTGAAAACAGCACTCTACACATCACCCTACACATCATTGAAAACATCACTCTACACATCACTCCACACAACATTGAAAACATCACTCTGCACATCACGCTACACAACATTGAAAATATCACTCTACACATCATTCTACACAACATTGTAAACATCACTCTACACATCACTCTGCACAACATTGAAAACATCACTCTAAACATCACTCTGCACAACATTGATAACATCACTCTACACTTCACTCTGCCCAACATTGAAAACATCACTCAACACATCACTCTACACAACATTGAAAACATCACTCGACACATCACTCTGCACAACATTGAAAAGATCACTCTACACAGCACTCTACACAACATTGAAAACATCACTCTACACAACAATCGACACAACATTGAAAACATCACTCTACACATCACTCCACGCAACATTGAAATCAACACTCTACATATCAATCTATACAATATTGAAAACATCACGCTACACATCACTCCACACAACATTGAAAACATCACTCTACATATCACTATGCACAACATTGAAAACATCACTCCAAAAATCACTCTACACAACATTGAAAAAAAACACTCTACATATCACTCTGCACAACATTGAAAACATAACTCTACATATCACATCACTCTACACACCACCCTACACGACATTGAAAATATCACTCGACACATCACTCCACACAACATTGTAAACATCACTCTACACACCACTCTGCACAACATTGAACACATCAATCGACACATCACTCTACACAACATTGTAAACATCACTCTACACATCACTCAGCACAACATTGAAAACATCACTCTAAACATCACTCTGCACAACATTGATAACATCATTCTACACATCACTCTGCACAACATTGTAAACATCACTCTACTCATCACTCTCCACAACATTGAAATATCACGCTACACATCACTCTGCACAACATTGAAAACATCACTCTACACATCACTCTATACAACATAGAAAACATCACTCTGCAACTCACTCTGCACAACATTGAAAACATCACGCTACACATCACTCTACACAACTTTGAAAACATCACTCTACACATCATTCAGCACAACATTGAAAACATCACCCTACACATCACTCTGCACAACATAGAAAACGTCACTCTACACATCACTCAACACAACTTTGAAAACATCACTCTACACAGCACTCTACACAACATTGAAAACATCACTCTGCACAACAATCGACACAACATTGAAAACATCACTCTACTCATCACTCCACGCAACATTGAAATCAACACTCTACATATCAATCTATACAATATTGAAAACATCACTCTACACATCACTCTATACAACATAGAAAACATCACTCTGCAACTCACTCTGCAAAACATTGAAAACATCACTCTACACATCACTCTACACAACATTGAAAACATCACTCTACACATCATTCAGCACAACATTGAAAACATCACTCGACACAACAATCTACACAACATTGAAAACATCACTCTACACAACACTCTACACAACATTGAAAGCATCACTCTACACATCAATCTATACAATATTGAATACATCAATCTACACATCACTCCACACAACATTGAAAACATCATTCTACATATCACTCTGCACAACATTGAAAACACCGCTCTATACTTCACTCTACACAACATTGAAAACATCACTCTACACATCACTCGGCACAACATTGAAAACATCACTATACATATCACATCACCCTACACATCACTCTACACAGCATTGAAAACATCACTCTACACATCACCCTACACATCATTGAAAACATCACTCTACACATCACTCCACACAACATTAAAACATCACTCTACACATCACTCTACACAACATTGAAAATATCACGCTACACATCATTCTACACAACATTGTAAACATCACTCTACATATCACTCTGCACAACATTGAAAACATCTCTCGAAACATCTCTCTGCACAACATTGAAAACATCACTCTATACATCACTCTACACAACATTGAAAACATCACTCTACACAGCACTCTACACAACATTGAAAAATTCACTCTACACAACAATCGACACAACATTGAAAACATCACTCTACACATCACTCCACGCAACATTGAAATCAACACTCTACATACCAATCTATACAATATTGAAAACATCACTCTACACATCACTCTACACAACATTGAAAACATCACTCTACACATCACTCCACACTGCATTGAAAACATCACTCGACATCTCACTCTGCACAACATTGAAAACATCACTCTACATAGCACATCACTCTACACATCACTCTGCACAACATTGAAAACATCACTCCAAACATCACTCAACACAACATTGATAACATCACTCTACACATCACTCTACACAACATTGAAAACATCACTCTGCACATCACTCTGAACAACATTGAAAACATTACTCTACGCATCACTCTACACAACATTGAATACATCACTCTACACAACAATCTACACAACATTGAAAACATCACTCTACACATCACTCTATACAACATTGAATACATCACTCTACACAACAATCTACACAACATTGAAAACATCACTCTACACATCATTCTACACAACATTGAAAACATCACTCTACACATCAATCTATACAAAATTGAAAACATCACTCTACACATCACTCCACACAACTTGAAAAAATCACTCTACATATCACTCTGCACAACATTGATAACATCACTCTAAACATCACTCTACACAACATTGAAAAAAAACACTCTACATATCACTCTGCACAACATTGAAAACATCACTCTACACATCACTCTATACAACATAGAAAACATCACTCTGCAACTCACTCTGCAAAACATTGAAAACATCACTCTACACATCACTCTACACAACATTGAAAACATCACTCTACACATCATTCAGCACAACATTGAAAACATCACTCGACACAACAATCTACACAACATTGAAAACATCACTCTACACATCACTCTACACAACATTGAAAGCATCACTCTACACATCAATCTATACAATATTGAATACATCAATCTACACATCACTCCACACAACATTGAAAACATCACTCTACATATCACTCTGCACAACATTGAAAACACCGCTCTATACATCACTCTACACAACATTGAAAACATCACTCTACACATCACTCGGCACAACATTGAAAACATCACTATACATATCACATCACCCTACACATCATTCTACACAGCATTGAAAACATCACTCTACACATCACCCTACACATCATTGAAAACATCACTCTACACATCACTCCACACAACATTGAAAACATCACTTTACACATCACTCCACACAACATTGAAAATATCACTCTACACATCATTCTACACAACATTGTAAACATCACTCTACACATCACTCTGCACAACATTGAAAACATCACTCGAAACATCTCTCTGCAGAACATTGAAAACATCACTCTATACATCACTCTACACAACATTGAAAACATCACTCTACACAGCACTCTACACAACATTGAAAAATTCACTCTACACAACAATCGACACAACATTGAAAACATCACTCTACACATCACTCCAAGCAACATTGAAATCAACACTCTACATATCAATCTATACAATATTGAAAACATCACTCTACACATCACTCTACACAACATTGAAAACATCACTCTACACATCACTTCACACTGCATTGAAAACATCACTCGACATCTCACTCTGCACAACATTGAAAACATCACTCTACATAGCACATCACTCTACACATCACTCTGCACAACATTGAAGACATCACTCTAAACATCACTCAACACAACATTGATAACATCACTCTACACATCACTCTACACAACATTGAAAACATCACTCCGCACATCACTCTGAACAACATTGAAAACATCACTCTACACATCAATCTATACAATATTGAAAACATCACTCTACTCATCACTCCACACAACATTGAAAACATCACTCTACATATCACTCTGCACAACATTGAAAACATCACTCTACACATCACTCTCCACAACATTGAAATATCACGCCACACATCACTCTACACAACATTGAAAACATCACGCTACACATCACTCTATACAACATGGAAAACATCACTCTGCAACTCACTCTGCACAACATTGAAAACATCACTCTACACATCACTCTACACAACATTGAAAACATCACTCTACACATCATTCAGCACAACATTGAAAACATCACTCGACACATCACTCTGCACAACATTGAAAACGTCACTCTACACATCACTCAACACAACTTTGAAAACATCACTCTACACTTCACTCTACACAACATTGAAAACATCACTCAACACATCACTCCACACAACATTGAAAACATCACTCTGCACATCACTCTACACAACATTGAAAACATCACTCTGCACGGCACTCTACACAACATTGAAAACATCACTCTGCACATCACTCTACACAACATTGAAAACATCGCTCTACACAACAATCTACACAACATTGAAAACATCACTCTACACATCACTCTACACAACATTGAAAGCATCACTCTACACACCAATCTATACAATATTGAAAACATCAATCTACACATCACTCCACACAACATTGAAAACATCACTCTACATATCACTCTGCACAACATTGAGAACATCACTCTGCACATCACTCTACACAACAATGAAAACATTACCCTACACACCACTCTAAACAACATTGAAAACATCACTCTACACATCACTCTACACAACATTGAAAACATCACTCTACAAATCAACCTGCACAACATTGAAAACATCATCTACGTATCACTCTGCAGAACATTGAAAACATTACTCTAAACATCACATCACTCTACACACCACTCTATACAATATTGAAAACATCAATCTACACATCACTCCACACAACATTGAAAACATCACTCTACATATCACTCTGCACAACATTGAAAACACCGCTCTACACATCACTCTACACAACATTGAAAACTTCACTCTACATATCACTCGGCACAACATTGAAAACATCACTATACATATCACATCACTCTACACATCACTCTACACAGCATTGAAAACATCACTCTACACATCACCCTACACATCATTGAAAACATCACTCTACACATCACTCCACACAACATTGAAAACATCACTCTGCACATCACTCTACACAACATTGAAAATATCACTCTACACATCATTCTACACAACATTGTAAACATCACTCTACACATCACTCTGCACAACATTGAAAACATCACTCGAAACATCACTCAACACAACTTTGAAAACATCACTCTACACATCAATCTACACAACATTGAAAACATCACTCTACACATGACTCTCCACAACATTGAAAACATCACTCTACACATCACTCTACACAACATTGAAAACATCACTCTACACTTCACTCTGCCCAACATTGAAAACATCACTCAACACATCACTCTACACAACATTGAAAACATCACTCGACACATCACTCTACACAACATTGAAAAGATCACTCTACACAGCACTCTACACAACATTGAAAACATCACTCTACACAACAATCGACACAACATTGAAAACATCACTCGACACATCACTCCACGCAACATTGACATCAACACTCTACATATCAATCTATACAATATTGAAAACATCACGCTACACATCACTCCACACTACATTGAAAACATCACTCGACATCTCACTCTGCACAACATTGAAAACATCACTCTACATATCACATCACTCTACACATCACTCTGCACAACATTGAAAACATCACTCTAAACATCACTCTGCACAACATTGATAACATCACTCTACACTTCACTCTGCCCAACATTGAAAACATCACTCAACACATCACTC
This sequence comes from Pristiophorus japonicus, assembly GCF_044704955.1. Taxonomy (NCBI): domain Eukaryota; kingdom Metazoa; phylum Chordata; class Chondrichthyes; family Pristiophoridae; genus Pristiophorus; species Pristiophorus japonicus. The sequence continues at coordinate 12,525,778 of NC_092005.1, forward strand.
TACACAACATTGAAAACATCACTCGACACATCACTCTACCCAACATTGAAAAGATCACTCTGCACAGCACTCTACACAACATTGAAAACATCACTCTACACAACAATCGACACAACATTGAAAACATCACTCTACACATCACTCCACGCAACATTGAAATCAACACTCTACATATCAATCTATACAATATTGAAAACATCACGCTACACATCACTCCACACAACATTGAAAACATCACTCGACATATCACTCTGCACAACATTGAAAACATCACTCCAAACATCACTCTACACAACATTGAAAAAAACACTCTACATATCACTCTGCACAACATTGAAAACATAACTCTACATATCACATCACTATACACACCACCCTACACGACATTGAAAATATCACTCGACACATCACTCCACACAACATTGTAAACATCACTCTACACACCACTCTGCACAACATTGAACACATCACTCGACACATCACTCTACACAACATTGTAAACATCACTCTACACATCACTCAGCACAACATTGAAAACATCACTCTAAACATCACTCTGCACAACATTGATAACATCATTCTACACATCACTCTGCACAACATTGTAAACATCACTCTACTCATGACTCTGCACAACATTGAAAACATCACTCTGTATATCATTCTGCACAACATTGAAAACATCACTCTACACATCGCTCTGCAGAACATTGAAAACATCACTCTACACATCACTCTCCACAACATTGAAATATCACGCTACACATCACTCTGCACAACATTGAAAACATCACTCTACACATCACTCTACACAACTTTGAAAACATCACTCTACACATCATTCAGCACAACATTGAAAACATCACTCTACACATCACTCTGCACAACATAGAACACGTCACTCTACACATCACTCAACACAACTTTGAAAACATCACTCTACACGGCACTCTACACAACATTGAAAACATCACTCTACACAACAATCGACACAACATTGAAAACATCACTCTGCACATCACTCCACGCAACATTGAAATCAACACTCTACATATCAATCTATACAATATTGAAAACATCACTCTGCATATCACATCACTCTACGCATCACTCTGCACAACATTGAAAACATCACTCTAAACATCACTCTGCACAACATTGATAACATCACTCTACACATCACTCTACACAACATTGAAAACATCACTCTGCACATCACTCTGAACAACATTGAAAACATCACTCTACACGTCACTCTACACAACATTGAAAACATCACTCTACATATCACTCTGCACAACATTGAAAACATCACTCTACACATCACTCAGCACAACATTGAAAACATCACTCTAAACATCACTCTGCACAACATTGATAACATCATTCTCACATCACTCTGCACAACATTGTAAACATCACTCTACTCATGACTCTGCACAACATTGAAAACATCACTCTGTACATCATTCTGCACAACATTGAAAACATCACTCTACACATCACTCTGCAGAACATTGAAAACATCACTCTACACATCACTCTCCACAACATTGAAATATCACGCTACACATCACTCTGCACAACATTGAAAACATCACTCTACACATCACTCTATACAACATAGAAAACATCACTCTGCAACTCACTCTGCACAACATTGAAAACATCACTCTACACATCACTCTACACAACTTTGAAAACATCACTCTACACATCATTCAGCACAACATTGAAAACATCACTCTACACATCACTCTGCACAACATAGAACACGTCACTCTACACATCACTCAACACAACTTTGAAAACATCACTCTACACAGCACTCTACACAACATTGAAAACATCACTCTACACAACAATCGACACAACATTGAAAACATCACTCTACACATCACTCCACGCAACATTGAAATCAACACTCTACATATCAATCTATACAATATTGAAAACATCACTCTGCATATCACATCACTCTACGCATCACTCTGCACAACATTGAAAACATCACTCTAAACATCACTCTGCACAACATTGATAACATCACTCTACACATCACTCTACACAACATTGAAAACATCACTCTGCACATCACTCTGAACAACATTGAAAACATCACTCTACACGTCACTCTACACAACATTGAAAACATCACACTACATATCACTCTGCACAACATTGAAAACATCACTCTACACATCACTCTATACAACATAGTGTTGTAGAGAGTCGAAAGATATATATAGACTTAGGCATTAGGCACCTGCTGGATATTTAGAACTCACATAAGCTTAAATGGACACACACATAAAATGGCTGCCCAGGCATTATGGGAAATCAGGTAGTCAAACTGTGAACTGTTGAACGTTCACTGACCGAGCAATAACCCTGTGAGGCCCACTGTAGGAATGCCTGGGAAGACAGAGATAAGAAGGAAACCATCTCCTGTGAACAAGGCCATGAAACCAATTATTTCAGGAAGAAAGATAAGAGGGAAACCATTTGCTGTAAACAAGGCTATATACCAATTATTTCTCCAAGAAGAAAGAACTAGTGAGAGAACCTATATCAATCAGCCCAAGCTGACAAAAGACGAACACATGGTTCCTGAGACATAAGGGGAATTCTATTGGGTTAAAATAACCTATATGTAATCTATAATCATTGTGATTGGCTTGTGTCCAGCCGTGATGGGCTGTGTAGCTGCAGTAAACTGTTTTGTAACTGTTGTGAAACATATAAAGGTACATGTAACTCTTTGTTCTGTGAAGAGAAACCTGGATACGGTCCTGAGTTTTTCCTTCCCGCTGAGCGTAATAAAAGCTGCTTCAGCATTGGAACCGACCCTGAGTGTTGTGTGATTCTTCTAAGAAAACACTAACGCTAACAATGGCGTAGTCGACGGGATTTCCCGGAGTCGCTGGACGCCCTTGGAAAAAACCCGGGTGAGTATAAAAAAACTATTTTTAAGTATAAAGGGTGCGGAAGGTGGAAGCTGGTTGATCGACATGAGGAGACGGTCTAATATCTCAAACGCCTAGCCTGAGCCTGAATTAAGAGGACTTTTGTCCCACGTGACGGCCAGGAACCAAGTAGGCGTAGGGAACACACTTAGACCGTGGGATCGTGATACCGAGAGACATCTTCCGGACCCAGTAGTGTAATTTGAAATACCCCGGGGTAGAACCAAGCGGTGTACAGCGGCTAATGGAATCCAAACCTGTGAACAGGGTCGGACCAACGGGCTGAGCGGTGGTAGGTAGTCGTTAAGGATACGTAGAGCACTGCGGGAATTGCTTAAACGCGTTTTTAAGAATTGTATAAGTTTGTGCAACAGCAGAACTTGTGACCTGACAGTAGCCAAGAGACAGTTTACTACAAGTCGCGCTAGAAAGAAAGCGGACCTCTGAGAGTAGATTCCTAACGGTAGTAGTCCTACCCAGGAATGGCCATGAAAACAAGTAAACTCGAGTGGGGACCAGAAGGGTCGCTTACCCGCCACCTGGCGGAAAAACAAAAGAAGCTTATTGAAAATATGATTAAAGCAGGGTGGAATCCTCAGGAATTAGTTATGTGAGGAATTATTTAGATAAAACTACGAATTCCCTGAAAGGTCATGGATCCAAAAATAGAGCCGGCCAAAACAAGAAGAGAGACTGTTGTAAATCGTTGAGTGAGAAGTGTCTGTGTGATTTTTGACTGCAGAATGAATTTTTTTATGTTTTCATGTTCCGAAAGTCTGGTTGGAAGAGGAATGCAAGTGTCTGTTTATTTTAGAAACAGAGTGAAAGTCTTTTTTTTTAAACCCTTTGTAATGTTGTCCTGTATGTGGGAAGTTTTAAGACATTTAAGTTAGAAACGCAGGTGTGGATTTATTCGGATGATAAGTTACGGAGCTAGGAAAATAAACAAATAAAGAATAGGTTTGTTGAGCAAAATATTTATTTGACATGCTCACTTACTTGCCGAAAGAAAACATGCAATGATTGATTGGGTTGAAAGACATAAATTTGGTCTCGGAATGAGATAAAGAATGCTTAAAAAAAAAAGAGAGCTTCTAAAAAAAAAAAAGTTTTAAATAAAGATTGATATTACAAAGTTTGAATTGGGATTTTGAGATATTCAGAGAAGGCACAGGAAATACTGAGGTGGATTTAAAAAAAAAAGAGAAAGATTAAATTAAATCTGATCAGGTCAAACTCCTGGGCAAGTGGCGAGCTATCTGCGAAGGTGTAAAAGGAACTTTTGGAAAATGTTAAAAAACAGCAAGCTTTAGTAACGACTTTGAAACTGGAGCATTTTGAGATAACGAAAAAGCACTCAAACTCTCAAAGATGGACTTCATTCCAGTTATGGAGAAAAAGAAAAAGATAAAGACGCCACTTTGAAAGTAAACAAATGATTTTAAATTAACAACTTTATGGAGTTACGAACCCTCCGTGTAAAATACAAAACCTAATTTGAAGAAAGAAAAAAAAGATGTAACAGACTAAATGGAAAAAGACATAACTTACTGAATACTAGTTGATGTTTGCTGTGAAAAAGATATTGGTTTAATTAGAAGAAAAAAAAAATTGGAATAAGTAAAAAACACTCTACATGGATTCGAATTTTCAATTATGAAAAAGTTTCAATGCAGTTTGAAAAGATTTCCAAAATGTCCCGAACAGTCTAAACAAGCAGCAGGGTTTTGAAGATAACGAGGAGAAAGAGAGAAATAAAAAAAAAAACAGAATTGAATTTCAGTAAACAAAATTGCTATTGTATGTGTGGTCTTGTTTTAAAACAATTTAAAAAAAAAATTCTTTGGCAAGTACTTGAATTAGAAGTTAAGAAAACATTGGAGTTTACTCTAATGATTTATGCTGTTTAACGGATTCCTAATTTCGAAGCCAGTTTTGAAGGCACAAAGCCTTTTTTTTTCAGATGATTACGTGAAGTCACGTAATGACATCAGGTCTTCTTACAAACCTGGAAAGGAGTTAACCCTTTCCATTGACAGCCGTTTTATACTGAACATTATTAATTTGGATTTCTTAATAGGGAAAAAAAAGACTCACCTAACAGAGGAAACAAAAATAAAAACAGAACTAGCTTATGTAATAATACTTGCCTGATACAATAAAGAAATAGATATTCAATAAAACAAATTGAAGAGTTAAAAGCTAAGATAAACAGGCTGGAAGAGATAACGGGACTAGACGGATAGTGCAGTGCGCAGCCATAGCACCATCACCTCTGGCAATAGAGCCAATGTACCCCACGGTGGGTAGGTGTAGTCCACAAACCCAACCTAACGGTAAAGCAGACAGCGATGTTTGGAGGAATAGCTTTGGCCTTGGTCATAATAGGAGTTTGGGTAATATTTAAGTGGGTAAAGACACAGGCGCACGCCCTACAGATTCAGCTCGAAATGGTTCGATTATAACCTTGTGCTTCTGATTTTGCAGGGTGACAGGGACACTCGTAGAGCAAAAAAACTTAACCCCTGGTGACGACCAGGCCGTCTGTTTAAAATTACAGATAATACTTACCGGAATGGGAATACGAACGGCGCTACTCGTAATATGGATAGCCCTGCGACAGGCACGTACCCTGGGCAACACCGACGGACAGCAGAGCACGCTGGAAATAAACAACTATATGAACTATGGAGTCTTGTTTAATTTAACGGACGGAATGTGCATCCCAGCAGCCAAGGACTGGAGCAAGGACAGGACTTATTTTAATGCATGGTTACAAGTGAATCTTAATAAGAATCCTAATAAGAATAAGAGTATGTGTACAGTGCTCCACGGGTATAAGGAGCAGATGCATTAAACGGAGGGATGTCAAAGGGCCTGATGAATGTACTTTCGGCATAATTTGCGCGCCTCCGGGACAATCCCAGCAATCAGTCATCCGCAAGAAGGGAATGGGGCTGTGTGGGTATTACGAGGAGGCGGGGGCGGCTGCAATATAATTGTATGTATGTTTCTCACCCCCTCCGACACCGCGCCCCATAAGAATCACTACATTGCCCGAAGAACTGCCTTGTCCCATAACTACTAAGGGACCAGAAAATGGGATTGCAATGTACAACGAAGGGGAATTATTGTATGATAATGTTAAACATGAAATTGTGCCTGTTCTGATCAATATTTCAGGCATCCAGATGCCGGAATATTGTACCGAACAGTCAAGGAAGATGTACAATGTATTAAGTAAAGTCGTAATGCAGCAGGCTGCCGATGCCATGGGTGCCAGTAAGTTCCGGGGACAGGGGTTAGCACCCAGGGTGAAGAGGGAAATAGTAAATGATGTTGCTACCGTTTTCAATACAGGAACCTCCGTAGTGAACTCGATAGACATACAAGGGCTAAATGAGAGGTTGGAACAGCTTAAAGGGGTGATGAAGGGGTTATTGGAGAGGGTGGAGCAAAACCAGGAAGACCAGGCCAACCTAGGAAAGGAGGGTGCCGAAATCCAGTTGGATGGCATCTCAGTCCTGGAAGCTCACGCTAAAACCATCAATCACCTCATTGATAGAGAACAAGAAGATACAATAAAGCAAAGACAGGGGCAACTCTGTCATGCTTATGGTCTGTGGATGGTGGGACAGATCCGCCACAACCTCGACCAGATCCAACGCGGGGAAGTACCCGATTGGATAGACAGTTCACATTTGGCTCAGTTGGCGAACCAAAGGGGGACACTGGATAATTGTACTCTGAAGGGACTGACCCGAGTATACCCCGCAATTCCAGATTGCCAGATGGGTAGGACTACCGGGATAGGGATAGTCCTGTTGATCCCCATAGCAACGCCGGACTCAGGGCCGTTCCCCTTATACCAACTAGAGAATATCGGAGTAATACGGGAAAATGTCTCCATACGCTACTACCTGACCACCACCTCTGCCGTTCGTCGAAACAACATACTTACTGGGATTTCCCTAGCAGATTGCAAGCAAAGGGGGGGAAATCACAGTATGCCCTCACCCGGTGGGCCGAGGTGAACTAGACGAGTGCGGGTTTAACCGAACCAACGGGTGTGTACTAGAAATAGTGCCCGCACACATGCACTTCGCGAGGGCAGGCTACGGAGGGAGGGGAAGATACTGTGTCTCTACTACTGAGAGTTCATACCAGTATAATGACCTGCAGTGCCCTATACCGCAGCCAAACTTTTGCTTTACACCACTACGACCTGTCGCGATCGGGCAAGCGCATATCACCCAGGTTAGGCGCCGGAAGTCCGAAGTTATTGAAGTAACTGATCAGCTCCATGATCATTTGCAGGATTATGACGAGCCAGAGCAGGTCCCTATCCCACATCTCACGGAGGTATTACGGGAGTTAAGGCTCAGAGTGGGGCAATCCGTAAAACTGTATCACCAGCTACAAACTAAAATCAAAGAACTGGAAGAAGATACCGAGGTAGACTTACAAAGTCAGAGTTGGTGGAGAAAGGTCTGGGACTGGGGAATAAATGTGAACATCCACCCATGGATCCGAATTATTTCACACACACTGGTCGGAATACAATTAATCTTAGCAATAACATGGGGCGTGATGGCCTGCCAGGTATGCAGGCGCCACAAACGGCAGAAACGGACCAATCACCGTTCCCTGGATATTAAACAAGTCTGTTTGATAAGGGGACGGGAGGAGCTAGCCTTTGTTAATTTGATTTGAGCAACCGGAACTCCTGAAACCGCGTGACTGGCCAGCACGTTGAGGCAAGGAATACCGGGCCGTGCACAAATATCAGATAAAGGCAGTATTTCGGTTAAAAGGGGACTAGGGCTAGTCCCTTTACCGAAAGGGGGAATTGTTGTAGAGAGTCGAAAGATATATATAGACTTAGGCATTAGGCACCTGCTGGATATTTAGAACTCACATAAGCTTAAATGGACACACACATAAAATGGCTGCCCAGGCATTATGGGAAATCAGGTAGTCAAACTGTGAACTGTTGAACGTTCACTGACCGAGCAATAACCCTGTGAGGCCCACTGTAGGAATGCCTGGGAAGACAGAGATAAGAAGGAAACCATCTCCTGTGAACAAGGCCATGAAACCAATTATTTCAGGAAGAAAGATAAGAGGGAAACCATTTGCTGTAAACAAGGCTATATACCAATTATTTCTCCAAGAAGAAAGAACTAGTGAGAGAACCTATATCAATCAGCCCAAGCTGACAAAAGACGAACACATGGTTCCTGAGACATAAGGGGAATTCTATTGGGTTAAAATAACCTATATGTAATCTATAATCATTGTGATTGGCTTGTGTCCAGCCGTGATGGGCTGTGTAGCTGCAGTAAACTGTTTTGTAACTGTTGTGAAACATATAAAGGTACATGTAACTCTTTGTTCTGTGAAGAGAAACCTGGATACGGTCCTGAGTTTTTCCTTCCCGCTGAGCGTAATAAAAGCTGCTTCAGCATTGGAACCGACCCTGAGTGTTGAGTGATTCTTCTGAGAAAACACTAACGCTAACAATAGAAAACATCACTCTGCAACTCACTCTGCAAAACATTGAAAACATCACTCTACACATCACTCTACACAACATTGAAAACATCACTCTACACATCACTCTACACAACACTGAAAACATCACTCAACACATCATTCTACACAACATTGAAAACATCACTCTAAACATCACTCTGCACAACATTGATAATATCACTCTGCACTTCACTCTGCCCAACATTGAAAACATCACTCAACACATCACTCTACACAACATTGAAAACATCACTCGACACATCACTCTACACAACATTGAAAAGATCACTCTACACAGCACTCTACACAACATTGAAAACATCACTCTACACAACAATCGACACAACATTGAAAACATCACTCTACAAATCACTCCACGCAACATTGAAATCAACACTCTACATATCAATCTATACAATATTGAAAACATCACGCTACACATCACTCCACACAACATTGAAAACATCACTCTACATATCACTCTGCACAACATTGAAAACATCACTCCAAACATCACTCTACACAACATTGAAAAAAACACTCTACATATCACTCTGCACAACATTGAAAACATAACTCTACATATCACATCACTCTACACACCACCCTACACGACATTGAAAATATCACTCGACACATCACTCCACACAACATTGTAAACATCACTCTACACACCACTCTGCACAACATTGAACACATCACTCGACACATCACTCTACACAACATTGTAAACATCACTCTACACATCACTCAGCACAACATTGAAAACATCACTCTAAACATCACTCTGCACAACATTGATAACATCATTCTACACATCACTCTGCACAACATTGTAAACATCACTCTACTCATGGCTCTGCACAACATTGAAAACATCACTCTGTACATCATTCTGCACAACATTGAAAACATCACTCTACACATCACTCTGCAGAACATTGAAAACATCACTCTACACATCACTCTCCACAACATTGAAATATCACGCTACACATCACTCTGCACAACATTGAAAACATCACTCTACACATCACTCTATACAACATAGAAAACATCACTCTGCAACTCACTCTGCACAACATTGAAAACATCACTCTACTCATCACTCTACACAACTTTGAAAACATCACTCTACACATCATTCAGCACAACATTGAAAACATCACTCTACACATCACTCTGCACAACATAGAACACGTCACTCTACACATCACTCAACACAACTTTGAAAACATCACTCTACACAGCACTCTACACAACATTGAAAACATCACTCTACACAACAATCGACACAACATTGAAAACATCACTCTACACATCACTCCACGCAACATTGAAATCAACACTCTACATATCAATCTATACAATATTGAAAACATCACTCTGCATATCACATCACTCTACGCATCACTCTGCACAACATTGAAAACATCACTCTAAACATCACTCTGCACAACATTGATAACATCACTCTACACATCACTCTACACAACATTGAAAACATCACTCTGCACATCACTCTGAACAACATTGAAAACATCACTCTACACGTCACTCTACACAACATTGAAAACATCACTCTACATATCACTCTGCACAACATTGAAAACATCACTCTACACATCACTCTATACAACATAGAAAACATCACTCTGCAACTCACTCTGCAAAACATTGAAAACATCACTCTACACATCACTCTACACAACATTGAAAACATCACTCTACACATCACTCTACACAACACTGAAAACATCACTCAACACATCATTCTACACAACATTGAAAACATCACTCTACACTTCACTCTACACAACATTGAAAACATCACTCTACAATGCATTGAAAACATCACTCTACACATCATTCACCATAACATTGAAAACATCACTCGACACATCACTTTGCACAACATTGAAAACGTCACTCTACACATCACTCAACACAACTTTGAAAACATCACTCTACACTTCACTCTACACAACATTGAAAAAATCACTCAACACATCACTCTACACGACATTGAAAACATCACTCTGCACATCACTCAACACAACATTGAATACATCACTCTACACGGCACTCTACACAACATTGAAAACATCACTCTGCACATCACTCTACACAACATTGAAAACATCACTCTACACAACAATCTACACAACATTGAAAACATCACTCTACACATCACTCTACACAACATGGAAAGCATCACTCTACACATCAATCTATACAATATTGAATACATCAATCTACACATCACTCCACACAACATTGAAAACATCACTCTACATATCACTCTGCACAACATTGAAAACACCGCTCTATATATCACTCTACACAACATTGAAAACATCACTCTACACATCACTCGGCACAACATTGAAAACATCACTATACATATCACATCACCCTAGACATCACTCTACACAGCATTGAAAACATCACTCTACACATCACCCTACACATCATTGAAAACATCACTCTACACATCACTCCACACAACATTGAAAACATCACGCTACACATCACTCTACACAACATTGAAAATATCACTCTACACATCATTCTACACAACATTGTAAACATCACTCTACACATCACTCTGCACAACATTGAAAACATCACTCGAAACATCTCTCTGCACAACATTGAAAACATCACTCTATACATCACTCTACACAACATTGAAAACATCACTCTACACAGCACTCTACACAACATTGAAAAATTCACTCTACACAACAATCGACACAACATTGAAAACATCACTCTACACATTACTCCACGCAACATTGAAATCAACACTCTACATATCAATCTATACAATATTGAACACATCACTCTACACATCACTCTACACAACATTGAAAACATCACTCTACACATCACTCCACACTGCATTGAATACATCACTCGACATCTCACTCTGCACAACATTGAAAACATCACTCTACATATCACATCACTCTACACACCACCCTACACGACATTGAAAATATCACTCGACACATCACTCCACACAACATTGTAAACATCACTCTACACACCACTCTGCACAACATTGAACACATCACTCGACACATCACTCTACACAACATTGTAAACATCACTCTACACATCACTCAGCACAACATTGAAAACATCACTCTAAACATCACTCTGCACAACATTGATAACATCATTCTACACATCACTCTGCACAACATTGTAAACATCACTCTACTCATGGCTCTGCACAACATTGAAAACATCACTCTGTACATCATTCTGCACAACATTGAAAACATCACTCTACACATCACTCTGCAGAACATTGAAAACATCACTCTACACATCACTCTCCACAACATTGAAATATCACGCTACACATCACTCTGCACAACATTGAAAACATCACTCTACACATCACTCTATACAACATAGAAAACATCACTCTGCAACTCACTCTGCACAACATTGAAAACATCACTCAACTCATCACTCTACACAACTTTGAAAACATCACTCTACACATCATTCAGCACAACATTGAAAACATCACTCTACACATCACTCTGCACAACATAGAACACGTCACTCTACACATCACTCAACACAACTTTGAAAACATCACTCTACACAGCACTCTACACAACATTGAAAACATCACTCTACACAACAATCGACACAACATTGAAAACATCACTCTACACATCACTCCACGCAACATTGAAATCAACACTCTACATATCAATCTATACAATATTGAAAACATCACTCTGCATATCACATCACTCTACGCATCACTCTGCACAACATTGAAAACATCACTCTAAACATCACTCTGCACAACATTGATAACATCACTCTACACATCACTCTACACAACATTGAAAACATCACTCTGCACATCACTCTGAACAACATTGAAAACATCACTCTACACGTCACTCTACACAACATTGAAAACATCACTCTACATATCACTCTGCACAACATTGAAAACATCACTCTACACATCACTCTATACAACATAGAAAACATCACTCTGCAACTCACTCTGCAAAACATTGAAAACATCACTCTACACATCACTCTACACAACATTGAAAACATCACTCTACACATCACTCTACACAACACTGAAAACATCACTCAACACATCATTCTACACAACATTGAAAACATCACTCTACACTTCACTCTACACAACATTGAAAACATCACTCTACAATGCATTGAAAACATCACTCTACACATCATTCAGCATAACATTGAAAACATCACTCGACACATCACTTTGCACAACATTGAAAACGTCACTCTACACATCACTCAACACAACTTTGAAAACATCACTCTACACTTCACTCTACACAACATTGAAAAAATCACTCAACACATCACTCTACACGACATTGAAAACATCACTCTGCACATCACTCAACACAACATTGAATACATCACTCTACACGGCACTCTACACAACATTGAAAACATCACTCTGCACATCACTCTACACAACATTGAAAACATCACTCTACACAACAATCTACACAACATTGAAAACATCACTCTACACATCACTCTACACAACATTGAAAGCATCACTCTACACATCAATCTATACAATATTGAATACATCAATCTACACATCACTCCACACAACATTGAAAACATCACTCTACATATCACTCTGCACAACATTGAAAACACCGCTCTATATATCACTCTACACAACATTGAAAACATCACTCTACACATCACTCGGCACAACATTGAAAACATCACTATACATATCACATCACCCTACACATCACTCTACACAGCATTGAAAACATCACTCTACACATCACCCTACACATCATTGAAAACATCACTCTACACATCACTCCACACAACATTGAAAACATCACGCTACACATCACTCTACACAACATTGAAAATATCACTCTACACATCATTCTACACAACATTGTAAACATCACTCTACACATCACTCTGCACAACATTGAAAACATCACTCGAAACATCTCTCTGCACAACATTGAAAACATCACTCTATACATCACTCTACACAACATTGAAAACATCACTCTACACAGCACTCTACACAACATTGAAAAATTCACTCTACACAACAATCGACACAACATTGAAAACATCACTCTACACATTACTCCACGCAACATTGAAATCAACACTCTACATATCAATCTATACAATATTGAACACATCACTCTACACATCACTCTACACAACATTGAAAACATCACTCTACACATCACTCCACACTGCATTGAAAACATCACTCGACATCTCACTCTGCACAACATTGAAAACATCACTCTACATAGCACATCACTCTACACATCACTCTGCACAACATTGAAAACATCACTCTACACATCACTCCACACAACATTGAAAACATCACGCTACACATCACTCTACACAACATTGAAAACATCACTCTGCACATCACTCTCCACAACATTGAAATATCACGCCACACATCACTCTGCACAACATTGAAAACATCACTCTACACATCACTCTATACAACATAGAAAACATCACTCTGCAACTCACTCTGCACAACATTGAAAACATCACTCTACACATCACTCTACACAACATTGAAAACATCACTCTACACATCATTCAGCACAACATTGAAAACATCACTCGACACATCACTCTGCACAACATTGAAAACGTCACTCTACACATCACTCAACACAACTTTGAAAACATCACTCTACACTTCACTCTACACAACATTGAAAACATCACTCAACACATCACTCTACACAACATTGAAAACATCACTCTGCACATCACTCTACACAACATTGAAAACATCACTCTGCACGGCACTCTACACAACATTGAAAACATCACTCTGCACATCACTCTACACAACATTGAAAACATCGCTCTACACAACAATCTGCACAACATTAAAAACATCACTCTACACATCACTCTACACAACATTGAAAGCATCACTCTACACATCAATCTATACAATATTGAAAACATCAATCTACACATCACTCCACACAACATTGAAAACATCACTCTACATATCACTCTGCACAACATTGAAAACATCACTCGAAACATCACTCTGCACAACATTGAAACCGTCACTCTATACATCACTCTACACAACATTGAAAACATCACTCTACACAGCACTCTACACAACATTGAAAACATCACTCTACACAACAATCGACACAACATTGAAAACATCACTCTACACATTACTCCACGCAACATTGACATCAACACTCTACATATCAATCTATACAATATTGAAAACATCACTCTACATGTCACATCACTCTACACATCACTCTGCACAACATTGAAAACATCACACTAAACATCACTCTGCACAACATTGACAACATCACTCTACACATCACTCTACACAACATTGAAAACATCACTCTGCACATCACTCTGAACAGCATTGAAAACATCACTCTACACATCACTCTTCACAACATTGAATACATCACTCTACACAACAATCTACACAACATTGAAAACATCACTCTACACATCACTCTACACAACATTGAAAACATCACTCTACACATCAATCTATACAAAATTGAAAACATCACTCTACACATCACTCCACACAACATTGAAAACATCACTCTACATATCACTCTGCACAACATTGAAAACATCACTCTAAACATCACTCTACACAACATTGAAAAAAACACTCTACATATCACTCTGCACAACATTGAAAACATCACTCTACATATCACATCACTCTACACACCACCCTGCACAACATTGAAAACATCACTCTGCACATCACTCTACACAACATTGTATACATCACTCTACACACCACTCTGCACAACATTGAACACATCACTCGACACATCACTCTACGCAACATTGAAAACATCACTCTGCACCGCACTCTACACAACATTGAAAACATCACTCTACACTTCACTCTACACAACATTGAAAACATCACTCTACACTGCATTGAAAACATCACTCTACACATCACTCTACACAACATTGAAAACATCACTCTACACATCACTCTACACAACATTGCAAACATCACTCTACACATCACTCTACACATCATTGAAAACATCACTCTACACATCACTCTACACAACACTGAAAACATCACTCAACACATCATTCTACACAACATTGAAAACATCACTCTACACTTCACTCTACACAACATTGAAAACATCACTCTACACTGCATTGAAAACATCACTCTACACATCACTCTACACAACATTGAAAACATCACTCTACACATCACTCTACACAACATTGTAAACATCACTCTACACATCACTCTACACATCATTGAAAACATCACTCTACACATCACTCTACACAACATTGAAAACATCACTCTACACATGACTCTCCACAACATTGAAAACATCACTCTACACAGCACTCTACACAACATTGAAAACATCACTCTACACAGCACTCTACACAACATTGAAAACATCACTCTACACAACAATCGACACAACATTGAAAACATCACTCTACACATCACTCCACGCAACATTGAAAACATCACTCTACACATCACTCTCCACAACATTGAAATATCACGCCACACATCACTCTGCACAACATTGAAAACTTCACTCTACACATCACTCTATACAACATAGAAAACATCACTCTGCAACTCACTCTGCACATCATTGAAAACATCACTCTACACATCACTCTACACAACATTGAAAACAACACTCTACACATCATTCAGCACAACATTGAAAACATCACTCGACACATCACTCTGCACAACATTGAAAACGTCACTCTACACATCTCTCAACACAACTTTGAAAACATCACTCTACACTTCACTCTACACAACATTGAAAACATCACTCAACTCATCACTCTACACAACATTGAAAACATCACTCTGCACATCACTCTACACAACATTGAAAACATCACTCTGCACGGCACTCTACACAACATTGAAAACATCACTCTGCACATCACTCTACACAACATTGAAAACAACACTCTACACAACAATCTACACAACATTGAAAACATCACTCTACACATCACTCTACACAACATTGAAAGCATCACTCTACACATCAATCTATACAATATTGAAAACATCAATCTACACATCACTCCACACAACATTGAAAACATCACTCTACATATCACTCTGCACAACATTGAAAACACCGCTCTACACATCACTCTACACAACATTGAAAACATCACTCTACATATCACTCGGAACAACATTGAAAACATCACTATACATATCACATCACCCTTCACATCACTCTACACAGCATTGAAAACATCACTCTACACATCACCCTACACATCATTGAAAACATCACTCTACACATCACTCCACACAACATTGAAAACATCACTCTACACATCACTCTACACAACATTGAAAATATCACTCTACACATCATTCTACACAACATTGTAAACATCACTCTACACATCACTCTGCACAAAATTGAAAACATCACTCGAAACATCACTCTGCACAACATTGAAACCGTCACTCTATACATCACTCTACACAACATTGAAAACATCACTCTACACAGCACTCTACACAACATTGAAAACATCACTCTACACAACAATCGACGCAACATTGAAATCAACACTCTACATATCAATCTATACTAATATTGAAAACATCACTCTACATATCACATCACTCTACACATCACTCTGCACAACATTGAAAACATCACTCGAAACATCACTCTGCACAACATTGATAACATCACTCAACACATCACTCTACACAACATTGAATACATCACCCTTCACATCACTCTACACAGCATTGAAAACATCACTCTACACATCACCCTACACATCATTGAAAACATCACTCTACACATCACTCCACACAACATTGAAAACATCACTCTACACATCACTCTACACAACATTGAAAATATCACTCTACACATCATTCTACACAACATTGTAAACATCACTCTACACATCACTCTGCACAAAATTGAAAACATCACTAGAAACATCACTCTGCACAACATTGAAACCGTCACTCTATACATCACTCTACACAACATTGAAAACATCACTCTACACAGCACTCTACACAACATTGAAAACATCACTCTACACAACAATCGACGCAACATTGAAATCAACACTCTACATATCAATCTATACTAATATTGAAAACATCACTCTACATATCACATCACTCTACACATCACTCTGCACAACATTGAAAACATCACTCGAAACATCACTCTGCACAACATTAATAACATCACTCAACACATCACTCTACACAACATTGAATACATCACTCTACACAACAATCTACACAACATTGAAAACATCACTCTACACATCACTCTACACAACATTGAAAACATCACTCTACACATCAATCTATACAAAATTGAAAACATCACTCTACACATCACTCCACACAACATTGAAAACATCACTCTACATATCACTCTGCACAACATTGAAAACATCACTCTACATAGCACATCACTCTACACACCACCCTGCACAACATTGAAAACATCACTCTGCACATCACTCTACACAACATTGTAAACATCACTCTACACACCACTCTGCACAACATTGAACACATCACTCGACACATCACTCTACACAACATTGAAAACATCACTCTGCACCGCACTCTACACAACATTGAAAACATCACTCTACACTTCACTCTACACAACATTGAAAACATCACTCTACACTGCATTGAAAACATCACTCTACACATCACTCTACACAACATTGAAAACATCACTCTGCACATCACTCTACACAACATTGTAAACATCACTCTACACATCACTCTACACATCATTGAAAACATCACTCTACACATCACTCTACACAACACTGAAAACATCACTCAACACATAATTCTACACAACATTGAAAACATCACTCTACACATCACTCTACACAACATTGAAAACATCACTCTACACATGACTCTCCACAACATTGAAAACATCACTCTACACATCACTCTACACAACATTGAACACATCACTCTATACATCACTCTACACAACATTGAAAACATCACTCTACACAGCACTCTACACAACATTGAAAACATCACTCTACACAGCACTCTACACAACATTGAAAACATCACTCTACACAACAATCGACACAACATTGAAAGCATCACTCTACACATCACTCCACGCAACATTGAAATCAACTCTCTACATATCAATCTATACAATATTGAAAATATCACTCTACACATCACTCCACACTGCATTGAAAACATCACTCTACATATCACTCTGCACAACATTGAAAACATCACTCTACACATCACTCTACACAACATTGAAAACATCACTCTGCACATCACTCTGAACAAGATTGAAAACATCACTCTACATAGCACATCACTCGACACATCACTCTGCACAACATTGAAAACATCACTCTAAACATCACTCTGCACAACATTGATAACATCACTCTACACATCACTCTACACAACATTGAATACATCACTCTACACAACAATCTACACAACATTGAAAACATCACTCTACACATCACTCTACAGAACATTGAAAACATCACTCTACACATCAATCCATACAATATTGAAAACATCACTCTATACATCACTCCACACAACATTGAAAACATCACTCTACATATCACTCTGCACAACATTGAAAACATCACTCTGCACATCACTCTCCACAACATTGAAATATCACGCCACACATCACTCTGCACAACATTGAAAACATCACTCTACACATCACTCTATACAACATAGAAAACATCACTCTGCAACTCACTCTGCACAACATTGAAAACATCACTCTACACATCACTCTACACAACATTGAAAACATCACTCTACACATCATTCAGCACAACATTGAAAACATCACTCGACACATCACTGCACAACATTGAAAACGTCACTCTGCACGGCACTCTACACAACATTGAAAACATCACTCTACACAACATTGAATACATCACTCTACACAACAATCTACACAACATTGAACACATCACTCTACACATCACTCTACACAACATTGAAAACATCACTCTACACATCAATCTATACAATATTGAAAACATCACTCAACACATCACTCTACACAACATTGAAAACATCACTCTGCACATCACTCTACACAACATTGAAAACATCACTCTGCACGGCACTCTACACAAGATTGAAAACATCACTCTGCACATCACTCTACACAACATTGAAAACATCACTCTACACAACAATCTAAACAACATTGAAAACATCACTCTACACATCACTCTACACAACATTGAAAGCATCACTCTACACATCAATCTATACAATATTGAAAACCTCAATCTACACATCACTCCACACAACATTGAAAACATCACTCTACATATCACTCTGCACAACATTGAAAACACCGCTCTACACATCACTCTACACAACATTGAAAACATCACTCTACATATCACTCGGCACAACATTGAAAACATCACTATACATATCACATCACCCTACACATCACTCTACACAGCATTGAAAACATCACTCTACACATCACCCTACACATCATTGAAAACATCACTCTACACATCACTCTACACAGCATTGAAAACATCACTCTACACATCACCCTACACATCATTGAAAACATCACTCTACACATCACTCCACACAACATTGAAAACATCACGCTACACATCACTCTACACAACATTGAAAATATCACTCTACACATCATTCTACACAACATTGTAAACATCACTCGAAACATCACTCTACACAACATTGAAAACATCACTCTACACAGCACTCTACACAACATTGAAAACATCGCTCTACACAACAATCGACACAACATTGAAAACATCACTCTACACATCACTCCACGCAACATTGAAATCAACACTCTACATATCAATCTATACAATATTGAAAACATCACTCTACATATCACATCACTCTAAACATCACTCTGCACAACATTGATAACATCACTCTACACATCACTCTACACAACATTGAAAACATCACTCTGCACATCATTCTGAACAACATTGAAAACATCACTCTACAAATCACTCTACACAACATTGAATACATCACTCTACACAACAATCTACACAACATTGAAAACATCACTCTACACATCACTCTACACAACATTGATAACATCACTCTACACATCAATCTATACAAAATTGAAAACATCACTCTACACATCACTCCACACAACATTGAAAACATCACTCTACATATCACTCTGCACAACATTGAAAACATCACTCTAAACATCACTCTACACAACATTGAAAAAAAACACTCTACATATCACTCTGCACAACATTGAAAACATCACTCTACATATCACATCACTCTACACACCACCCTGCACAATATTGAAAACATCACTCTGCATATCACTCTACACAACATTGTAAACATCACTCTACACACCACTCTGCACAACATTGAACACATCACTCGACACATCACTCTACACAACATTGAAAACATCACTCTGCACCGCACTCTACACAACATTGAAAACATCACTCTACACTTCACTCTACACAACATTGAAAACATCACTCTACACTGCATTGAAAACATCACTCTACACATCACTCTACACAACATTGAAAACATCACTCTACACATCACTCTACACAACATTGTAAACATCACTCTACACATCACTCTACACATCATTGAAAACATCACTCTACACTTCACTCTACACAACATTGAAAACATCACTCTACACTGCATTGAAAACATCACTCTACACATCACTCTACACAACATTGAAAACATCACTCTACACATCACTCTACACAACATTGTAAACATCACTCTACACATCACTCTACACATCATTGAAAACATCACTCTACACATCACTCTACACAACACTGCAAACATCACTCAACACATCATTCTACACAACATTGAAAACATCACTCTACACATCACTCTACACAACATTGAAAACATCACTCTACACATGACTCTCCACAACATTGAAAACATCACTCTACACATCACTCTACACAACATTGAACACATCACTCTATATATCACTCTACACAACATTGAAAATATCACTCTACACAGCACTCTACACAACATTGAAAACATCACTCTACACAACAATCGACACATCATTGAAAACATCACTCGACACATCACTCCACGCAACATTGAAATCAACACTCTACATATCAATCTATACAATATTGAAAACATCACGCTACACATCACTCCACACAACATTGAAAACATCACTCGACATCTCACTCTGCACAACATTGAAAACATCACTCTACATATCACATCACTCTACACATCACTCTGCACAACATTGAAAACATCACTCTAAACATCACTCTGCACAACATTGATAACATCACTCTGCACTTCACTCTGCCCAACATTGAAAACACCGCTCTACACATCACTCTACACAACATTGAAAACATCACTCTACATATCACTCGGAACAACATTGAAAACATCACTATACATATCACATCACCCTTCACATCACTCTACACAGCATTGAAAACATCACTCTACACATCACCCTACACATCATTGAAAACATCACTCTACACATCACTCCACACAACATTGAAAACATCACTCTACACATCACTCTACACAACATTGAAAATATCACTCTACACATCATTCTACACAACATTGTAAACATCACTCTACACATCACTCTGCACAAAATTGAAAACATCACTCGAAACATCACTCTGCACAACATTGAAACCGTCACTCTATACATCACTCTACACAACATTGAAAACATCACTCTACACAGCACTCTACACAACATTGAAAACATCACTCTACACAACAATCGACACAACATTGAAAACATCACTCTACACATCACTCCACGCAACATTGAAATCAACACTCTACATATCAATCTATACTAATATTGAAAACATCACTCTACATATCACATCACTCTACACATCACTCTGCACAACATTGAAAACATCACTCGAAACATCACTCTGCACAACATTGATAACATCACTCAACACATCACTCTACACAACATTGAATACATCACTCTACACAACAATCTACACAACATTGAAAACATCACTCTACACATCACTCTACACAACATTGAAAACATCACTCTTGACATCAATCTATACAAAATTGAAAACATCACTCTACACATCACTCCACACAACATTGAAAACATCACTCTACATATCACTCTGCACAACATTGAAAACATCACTCTACATAGCACATCACTCTACACACCTCCCTGCACAACATTGAAAACATCACTCTGCACATCACTCTACACAACATTGTAAACATCACTCTACACACCACTCTGCACAACATTGAACACATCACTCGACACATCACTCTACACAACATTGAAAACATCACTCTGCACCGCACTCTACACAACATTGAAAACATCACTCTACACTTCACTCTACACAACATTGAAAACATCACTCTACACTGCATTGAAAACATCACTCTACACATCACTCTACACAACATTGAAAACATCACTCTACACATCACTCTACACAACATTGTAAACATCACCCTACACATCACTCTACACATCATTGAAAACATCACTCTACACATCACTCTACACAACACTGAAAACATCACTCAACACATCATTCTACACAACATTGAAAACATCACTCTACACATCACTCTACACAACATTGAAAACATCACTCTACACATGACTCTCCACAACATTGAAAATATCACTCTACACATCACTCTACACAACATTGAACACATCACTCTATACATCACTCTACACAACATTGAAAACATCACTCTACACAGCACTCTACACAACATTGAAAACATCACTCTACACAGCACTCTACACAACATTGAAAACATCACTCTACACAACAATCGACACAACATTGAAAACATCACTCTACACATCACTCCACGCAACATTGAAATCAACTCTCTACATATCAATCTATACAATATTGAAAACATCACTCTACACATCACTCCACACTGCATTGAAAACATCACTCTACATATCACTCTGCACAACATTGAAAACATCACTCTACACATCACTCTACACAACATTGAAAACATCACTCTGCACATCACTCTGAACAACATTGAAAACATCACTCTACATAGCACATCACTCGACACATCACTCTGCAC
Organism: Pristiophorus japonicus; assembly: GCF_044704955.1. Classification (NCBI taxonomy): domain Eukaryota; kingdom Metazoa; phylum Chordata; class Chondrichthyes; family Pristiophoridae; genus Pristiophorus; species Pristiophorus japonicus. The sequence continues at coordinate 12,549,574 of NC_092005.1, forward strand.
AACATTGAAAACATCACTCTAAACATCACTCTGCACAACATTGATAACATCACTCTACACATCACTCTACACAACATTGAATACATCACTCTACACAACAATCTACACAACATTGAAAACATCACTCTACACATCACTCTACAGAACATTTAAAACATCACTCTACACATCAATCTATACAATATTGAAAACATCACTCTACACATCACTCCACACAACATTGAAAACATCACTCTACATATCACTCTGCACAACATTGAAAACATCACTCTGCACATCACTCTCCACAACATTGAAATATCACGCCACACATCACTCTGCACAACATTGAAAACATCACTCTACACATCACTCTATACAACATAGAAAACATCACTCTGCAACTCACTCTGCACAACATTGAAAACATCACTCTACACATCACTCTACACAACATTGAAAACATCACCCTACACATCATTCAGCACAACATTGAAAACATCACTTGACACATCACTGCACAACATTGAAAACGTCACTCTGCACGGCACTCTACACAACATTGAAAACATCACTCTACACAACATTGAATACATCACTCTACACAACAATCTACACAACATTGAACACATCACTCTACACATCACTCTACACAACATTGAAAACATCACTCTACACATCAATCTATACAATATTGAAAACATCACTCAACACATCACTCTACACAACATTGAAAACATCACTCTGCACATCACTCTACACAACATTGAAAACATCACTCTGCACGGCACTCTACACAAGATTGAAAACATCACTCTGCACATCACTCTACACAACATTGAAAACATCACTCTACACAACAATCTAAACAACATTGAAAACATCACTCTACACATCACTCTACACAACATTGAAAGCATCACTCTACACATCAATCTATACAATATTGAAAACCTCAATCTACACATCACTCCACACAACATTGAAAACATCACTCTACATATCACTCTGCACAACATTGAAAACACCGCTCTACACATCACTCTACACAACATTGAAAACATCACTCTACATATCACTCGGCACAACATTGAAAACATCACTATACATATCACATCACCCTACACATCACTCTACACAGCAGTGAAAACATCACTCTACACATCACCCTACACATCATTGAAAACATCACTCTACACATCACTCTACACAGCATTGAAAACATCACTCTACACATCACTCTACACATCATTGAAAACATCACTCTACACATCACTCCACACAACATTGAAAACATCACGCTACACATCACTCTACACAACATTGAAAATATCGCTCTGCACAACAATCGACACAACATTGAAAACATCACTCTACACATCACTCCACGCAACATTGAAATCAACACTCTACATATCAATCTATACAATATTGAAAACATCACTCTACATATCACATCACTCTAAACATCACTCTGCACAACATTGATAACATCACTCTACACATCACTCTACACAACATTGAAAACATCACTCTGCACATCATTCTGAACAACATTGAAAACATCACTCTACAAATCACTCTACACAACATTGAATACATCACTCTACACAACAATCTACACAACATTGAAAACATCACTCTACACATCACTCTACACAACATTGAAAACATCACTCTACATATCACTCTGCACAACATTGAAAACATCACTCTAAACATCACTCTACACAACATTGAAAAAAACACTCTACATATCACTCTGCACAACATTGAAAACATCACTCTACATATCACATCACTCTACACACCACCCTGCACAATATTGAAAACATCACTCTGCACATCACTCTACACAACATTGTAAACATCACTCTACACACCACTCTGCACAACATTGAACACATCACTCGACACATCACTCTACACAACATTGAAAACATCACTCTGCACCGCACTCTACACAACATTGAAAACATCACTCTACACTTCACTCTACACAACATTGAAAACATCACTCTACACTGCATTGAAAACATCACTCTACACATCACTCTACACAACATTGAAAACATCACTCTACACATCACTCTACACAACATTGTAAACATCACTCTACACATCACTCTACACATCATTGAAAACATCACTCTACACATCACTCTACACAACACTGCAAACATCACTCAACACATCATTCTACACAACATTGAAAACATCACTCTACACATCACTCTACACAACATTGAAAACATCACTCTACACATGACTCTCCACAACATTGAAAACATCACTCTACACATCACTCTACACAACATTGAACACATCACTCTATATATCACTCTACACAACATTGAAAATATCACTCTACACAGCACTCTACACAACATTGAAAACATCACTCTACACAACAATCGACACAACATTGAAAACATCACTCGACACATCACTCCACGCAACATTGAAATCAACACTCTACATATCAATCTATACAATATTGAAAACATCACGCTACACATCACTCCACACAACATTGAAAACATCACTCGACATCTCACTCTGTACAACATTGAAAACATCACTCTACATATCACATCACTCTACACATCACTCTGCACAACATTGAAAACATCACTCTAAACATCACTCTGCACAACATTGATAACATCACTCTGCACTTCACTCTGCCCAACATTGAAAACATCACTCAACACATCACTCTACACAACATTGAAAACATCACTCGACACATCACTCTACACAACATTGAAAAGATCACTCTACACAGCACTCTACACAACATTGAAAACATCACTCTACACAACAATCGACACAACATTGAAAACATCACTCTACACATCACTCCACGCAACATTGAAATCAACACTCTACATATCAATCTATACAATATTGAAAACATCACGCTACAGATCACTCCACACAACATTGAAAACATCACTCGACATATCACTCTGCACAACATTGAAAACATCACTCCAAACATCACTCTACACAACATTGAAAAAAACACTCTACATATCACTCTGCACAACATTGAAAACATCACTCAACATATAACATCACTCTACACACCACCCTACACGACATTGAAAATATCACTCGACACATCACTCGACACAACATTGTAAACATCACTCTCCACACCACTCTGCACAACATTGAACACATCACTCGACACATCACTCTACACAACATTGTAAACATCACTCTACACACCACTCAGCACAACATTGAAAACATCACTCTAAACATCACTCTGCACAACATTGATAACATCATTCTACACATCACTCTGCACAACATTGTAAACATCACTCTACACATGACTCTGCACAACATTGAAAACATCACTCTGTACATCATTCTGCACAACATTGAAAACATCACTCTACACATCACTCTGCAGAACGTTGAAAACATCACTCTACACATCACTCTCCACAACATTGAAATATCACGCTACACATCACTCTGCACAACATTGAAAACATCACTCTACACATCACTCTATACAACATAGAAAACATCACTCTGCAACTCACTCTGCACAACATTGAAAACATCACTCTACACATCACTCTACACAAAATTGAAAACATCACTCTACACATCATTCAGCACAACATTGAAAACATCACTCTACACATCACTCTGCACAACATTGAAAACGTCACTCTACACATAACTCAACACAACTTTGAAAACATCACTCTACACTTCACTCTACACAACATTGAAAACATCACTCAACACAGCACTCTACACAACATTGAAAACATCACTCTGCACATCACTCTACACAACATTGAAAATATCACTCTGCACAACAATCTACACAACATTGAAAACATCACTCTACACATCACTCTACACAACATTGAAAGCATCACTCTACACATCAATCTATACAATATTGAAAACATCAATCTACACATCACTCCACACAACATTGGAAACATCACTCTACATATCACTCTGCACAACATTGAAAACACCGCTCTACACATCACTCTACACAACATTGAAAACATCACTCTACATATCACTCGGCACAACATTGAAAACATCACTATACATATCACATCACTCTACACATCACTCGACACAGCATTGAAAACATCACTCTACACATCACCCTACACAACATTGAAAACATCACGCTACACATCACTCTACACAACATTGAAAATATCACTCTACACATCATTCTACACAACATTGTAAACATCACTCGAAACATCACTCTACACAACATTGAAAACATCACTCTACACAGCACTCTACACAACATTGAAAACATCACTCTACACAACAATCGACAAAACATTGAAAACATCACTCTACACATCACTCCACGCAACATTGAAATCAACACTCTACATATCAATCTATACAATATTGAAAACATCACTCTACACATCACTCCACACTGCATTGAAAATATCACTCGACATCTCACTCTGCACAACATTGAAAACATCACTCTACATATCACATCACTCTACACATCACTCTGCACAACATTGAAAACATCACTCTAAACATCACTCTGCACAACATTGATAACATCACTCTACACATCACTCTAGACAACATTGAAAATATCACTCTACACATCACTCCACACAACATTGTAAACATCACTCTACACACCACTCTGCACAACATTGAACACATCACTCGACACATCACTCTACACAACATTGTAAACATCACTCTGCACATCACTCTGCACAACATTGAAAACATCACTCTAAACATCACTCTACACAACATTGAAAGCATCATTCTACACATCACTCTGCACAACATTGTAAACATCACTCTACACATGACTCTGCACAACATTGAAAACATCACTCTGTACATCATTCTGCACAACATTGCAAACATCACTCTACACATCACTCTGCAGAACATTGAAAACATCACTCTACACATCACTCTCCACAACATTGAAATATCACGCCACACATCACTTGCACAACATTGAAAACATCACTCAACACATCACTCTACACAACATTGAAAACATCACTCTGCACATCACTCGACACAACATTGAAATCATCACTCTACACGGCACTCTACACAACATTGAAAACATCACTCTGCACATCACTCTACACAACATTGAAAACATCACTCTACACAACAATCTACACAACATTGAAAACATCACTCTACACATCACTCTACACAACATTGAAAGCATCACTCTACACATCAATCTATACAATATTGAAAACATCAATCTACACATCACTCCACACAACATTGAAAACATCACTCTACATATCACTCTGCACAACATTGAAAACACCGCTCTACACATCACTCTACACAACATTGAAAACATCACTCTACATATCACTCGGCACAACATTGAAAACATCACTATACATATCACATCACCCTACACATCACTCTACACAGCATTGAAAACATCACTCTACACATCACTCCACACAACATTGAAAACATCACTCTACACATCACTCTACACAACATTGAAAATATCCCTCTACACATCATTCTACACAACATTGTAAACATCACTCTACACATCATTCTGCACAACATTGAAAACATCACTCGAAATATCACTCTGCACAACATTGAAACCATCACTCTACACATCAATCTACACAACATTGAAAACATCACTCTACACATCACCCTCCACAACATTGAAAACATCACTCTACACATCACTCTACACAACATTGAACACATCACTCTATACATCACTCTACACAACATTGAAAACATCACTCTACATATCACTCGGCACAACATTGAAAACATCACTATACATATCACATCACCCTACACATCACTCTACACAGCATTGAAAACATCACTCTACACATCACCCTACACATCATTGAAAACATCACTCTACACATCACTCGACACAACATTGTAAACATCACTCTCCACACCACTCTGCACAACATTGAACACATCACTCGACACATCACTCTACACAACATTGTAAACATCACTCTACACACCACTCAGCACAACATTGAAAACATCACTCTAAACATCACTCTGCACAACATTGATAACATCATTCTACACATCACTCTGCACAACATTGTAAACATCACTCTACACATGACTCTGCACAACATTGAAAACATCACTCTGTACATCATTCTGCACAACATTGAAAACATCACTCTACACATCATTCTGCAGAACGTTGAAAACATCACTCTACACATCACTCTCCACAACATTGAAATATCACGCTACACATCACTCTGCACAACATTGAAAACATCACTCTACACATCACTCTATACAACATAGAAAACATCACTCTGCAACTCACTCTGCACAACATTGAAAACATCACTCTACACATCACTCTACACAAAATTGAAAACATCACTCTACACATCATTCAGCACAACATTGAAAACATCACTCTACACATCACTCTGCACAACATTGAAAACGTCACTCTACACATAACTCAACACAACTTTGAAAACATCACTCTACACTTCACTCTCCAAAACATTGAAAACATCACTCAACACAGCACTCTACACAACATTGAAAACATCACTCTGCACATCACTCTACACAACATTGAAAATATCACTCTGCACAACAATCTACACAACATTGAAAACATCACTCTACACATCACTCTACACAACATTGAAAGCATCACTCTACACATCAATCTATACAATATTGAAAACATCAATCTACACATCACTCCACACAACATTGAAAACATCACTCTACATATCACTCTGCACAACATTGAAAACACCGCTCTACACATCACTCTACACAACATTGAAAACATCACTCTACATATCACTCGGCACAACATTGAAAACATCACTATACATATCACATCACTCTACACATCACTCGACACAGCATTGAAAACATCACTCTACACATCACTCTACACATCATTGAAAACATCACTCTACACATCACTCCACACAACATTGAAAACATCACGCTACACATCACTCTACACAACATTGAAAACATCACTCTACACAACAATCGACAAAACATTGAAAACATCACTCTACACATCACTCCACGCAACATTGAAATCAACACTCTACATATCAATCTATACAATATTGAAAACATCACTCTACACATCACTCCACACTGCATTGAAAATATCACTCGACATCTCACTCTGCACAACATTGAAAACATCACTCTACATATCACATCACTCTACACATCACTCTGCACAACATTGAAAACATCACTCTAAACATCACTCTGCACAACATTGATAACATCACTCTACACATCACTCTAGACAACATTGAAAATATCACTCTACACATCACTCCACACAACATTGTAAACATCACTCTACACACCACTCTGCACAACATTGAACACATCACTCGACACATCACTCTACACAACATTGTAAACATCACTCTGCACATCACTCTGCACAACATTGAAAACATCACTCTAAACATCACTCTACACAACATTGAAAGCATCATTCTACACATCACTCTGCACAACATTGTAAACATCACTCTACACATGACTCTGCACAACATTGAAAACATCACTCTGTACATCATTCTGCACAACATTGAAAACATCACTCTACACATCACTCTGCAGAACATTGAAAACATCACTCTACACATCACTCTCCACAACATTGAAATATCACGCCACACATCACTTGCACAACATTGAAAACATCACTCAACACATCACTCTACACAACATTGAAAACATCACTCTGCACATCACTCGACACAACATTGAAATCATCACTCTACACGGCACTCTACACAACATTGAAAACATCACTCTGCACATCACTCTACACAACATTGAAAACATCACTCTACACAACAATCTACACAACATTGAAAACATCACTCTACACATCACTCTACACAACATTGAAAGCATCACTCTACACATCAATCTATGCAATATTGAAAACATCAATCTACACATCACTCCACACAACATTGAAAACATCACTCTACATATCACTCTGCACAACATTGAAAACACCGCTCTACACATCACTCTACACAACATTGAAAACATCACTCTACATATCACTCGGCACAACATTGAAAACATCACTATACATATCACATCACCCTACACATCACTCTACACAGCATTGAAAACATCACTCTACACATCACCCTACACATCATTGAAAACATCACTCTACACATCACTCCACACAACATTGAAAACATCACTCTACACATCACTCTACACAACATTGAAAATATCGCTCTACACATCATTCTACACAACATTGTAAACATCACTCTACACATCATTCTGCACAACATTGAAAACATCACTCGAAATATCACTCTGCACAACATTGAAACCATCACTCTACACATCAATCTACACAACATTGAAAACATCACTCTACACATCACCCTCCACAACATTGAAAACATCACTCTACACATCACTCTACACAACATTGAACACATCACTCTATACATCACTCTACACAACATTGAAAACATCACTCTACATATCACTCGGCACAACATTGAAAACATCACTATACATATCACATCACCCTACACATCACTCTACACAGCATTGAAAACATCACTCTACACATCACCCTACACATCATTGAAAACATCACTCTACACATCACTCGACACAACATTGTAAACATCACTCTCCACACCACTCTGCACAACATTGAACACATCACTCGACACATCACTCTACACAACATTGTAAACATCACTCTACACACCACTCAGCACAACATTGAAAACATCACTCTAAACATCACTCTGCACAACATTGATAACATCATTCTACACATCACTCTGCACAACATTGTAAACATCACTCTACACATGACTCTGCACAACATTGAAAACATCACTCTGTACATCATTCTGCACAACATTGAAAACATCACTCTACACATCATTCTGCAGAACGTTGAAAACATCACTCTACACATCACTCTCCACAACATTGAAATATCACGCTACACATCACTCTGCACAACATTGAAAACATCACTCTACACATCACTCTATACAACATAGAAAACATCACTCTGCAACTCACTCTGCACAACATTGAAAACATCACTCTACACATCACTCTACACAAAATTGAAAACATCACTCTACACATCATTCAGCACAACATTGAAAACATCACTCTACACATCACTCTGCACAACATTGAAAACGTCACTCTACACATAACTCAACACAACTTTGAAAACATCACTCTACACTTCACTCTCCAAAACATTGAAAACATCACTCAACACAGCACTCTACACAACATTGAAAACATCACTCTGCACATCACTCTACACAACATTGAAAATATCACTCTGCACAACAATCTACACAACATTGAAAACATCACTCTACACATCACTCTACACAACATTGAAAGCATCACTCTACACATCAATCTATACAATATTGAAAACATCAATCTACACATCACTCCACACAACATTGAAAACATCACTCTACATATCACTCTGCACAACATTGAAAACACCGCTCTACACATCACTCTACACAACATTGAAAACATCACTCTACATATCACTCGGCACAACATTGAAAACATCACTATACATATCACATCACTCTACACATCACTCGACACAGCATTGAAAACATCACTCTACACATCACTCCACACATCATTGAAAACATCACTCTACACATCACTCCACACAACATTGAAAACATCACGCTACACATCACTCTACACAACATTGAAAACATCACTTTACACAACAATCGACAAAACATTGAAAACATCACTCTACACATCACTCCACGCAACATTGAAATCAACACTCTACATATCAATCTATACAATATTGAAAACATCACTCTACACATCACTCCACACTGCATTGAAAATATCACTCGACATCTCACTCTGCACAACATTGAAAACATCACTCTACATATCACATCACTCTACACATCACTCTGCACAACATTGAAAACATCACTCTAAACATCACTCTGCACAACATTGATAACATCACTCTACACATCACTCTAGACAACATTGAAAATATCACTCTACACATCACTCCACACAACATTGTAAACATCACTCTACACACCACTCTGCACAACATTGAACACATCACTCGACACATCACTCTACACAACATTGTAAACATCACTCTGCACATCACTCTGCACAACATTGAAAACATCACTCTAAACATCACTCTACACAACATTGAAAGCATCATTCTACACATCACTCTGCACAACATTGTAAACATCACTCTACACATGACTCTGCACAACATTGAAAACATCACTCTGTACATCATTCTGCACAACATTGAAAACATCACTCTACACATCACTCTGCAGAACATTGAAAACATCACTCTACACATCACTCTCCACAACATTGAAATATCACGCCACACATCACTTGCACAACATTGAAAACATCACTCAACACATCACTCTACACAACATTGAAAACATCACTCTGCACATCACTCGACACAACATTGAAATCATCACTCTACACGGCACTCTACACAACATTGAAAACATCACTCTGCACATCACTCTACACAACATTGAAAACATCACTCTACACAACAATCTACACAACATTGAAAACATCACTCTACACATCACTCTACACAACATTGAAAGCATCACTCTACACATCAATCTATACAATATTGAAAACATCAATCTACACATCACTCCACACAACATTGAAAACATCACTCTACATATCACTCTGCACAACATTGAAAACACCGCTCTACACATCACTCTACACAAGATTGAAAACATCACTCTACATATCACTCGGCACAACATTGAAAACATCACTATACATATCACATCACCCTACACATCACTCTACACAGCATTGAAAACATCACTCTACACATCACCCTACACATCATTGAAAACATCACTCTACACATCACTCCACACAACATTGAAAACATCACTCTACACATCACTCTACACAACATTGAAAATATCGCTCTACACATCATTCTACACAACATTGTAAACATCACTCTACACATCATTCTGCACAACATTGAAAACATCACTCGAAATATCACTCTGCACAACTTTGAAACCATCACTCTACACATCAATCTACACAACATTGAAAACATCACTCTACACATCACCCTCCACAACATTGAAAACATCACTCTACACATCACTCTACACAACATTGAACACATCACTCTATACATCACTCTACACAACATTGAAAACATCACTCTACACAGCACTCTACACAACATTGAAAACATCACTCTACACAACAATCGACACAACATTGAAAACATCACTCTACACATCACTCCACGCAACATTGAAATCAACACTCTACATATCAATCTATACAATATTGAAAACATCACTCTACACATCACTCCACACTGCATTGAAAACATCACTCGACATCTCACTCTGCACAACATTGAAAACATCACTCTACATATCACATCACTCTACACATCACTCTGCACAACATTGAAAACATCACTCTGCACATCACTCTGCACAACATTGAAAACATCACTCTACACATCACTCTACACAACATTGAATACATCACTCTACACAACAATCTACACAACATTGAAAACATCACTCTACACATCACTCTACACAACATTGAAAACATCACTCTACACATCAATCTATACAATATTGAAAACATCACTCTACACATAACTCCACACAACATTGAAAACATCACTCTACGTATCACTCTGCACAACATTGAAAACATCACTCTAAACATCACTCTACACAACATTGAAAAAAAGCACTCTACATATCACTCTGCACAACATTGAAAACATCACTCTACATATCACATCACTCTACACACCTCCCTGCACAACATTGAAAACATCACTCTGCACATCACTCTACACAACATTGTAAACATCACTCTACACACCACTCTGCACAATATTGAACACATCACTCGACACATCACTCTACACAACATTGAAAACATCACTCTGCACCGCACTCTACACAACATTGAAAACATCACTCTACACTGCATTGAAAACATCACTCTACACATCACTCTACACAACATTGAAAACATCACTCTACACATCACTCTACACAACATTGTAAACATCACTCTACACATCATTGAAAACATCACTCTACACATCGCTCTACACAACACTGAAAACATCACTCAACACATCATTCTACACAACATTGAATACATCACTCCACACATCACTCTACACAACATTGAAAACATCAATCTACACATCACTCTACAGAATATTGAAAACATCACTCTACACATCACTCTACACAACATTGAAAACATCACTCTACACATCACTCTACACAACATTGAAAACATCACTCTACACATCACTCTACACAACATTGAAAATATCACTCTGCACATCACTCTACACAACATAGAATACATCACTCTGCACCTCACTCTGCACAACATTGAAAACATCACTATACACATCACTCTACACAACATTGAAAACATCGCTCTATACATCACTCTACACAACATTGAAAACATCACTCTACACATCACTCTCGACAACATTGAAATATCACGCTACACATCACTCTGCACAACATTGAAAACATCACTCTGTACATCATTCTGCACAACATTGAAAACATCACTCTACACATCACTCTTCAGAACATTGAAAACATCACTCTACACATCACTCTCGAGAACATTGAAATATCACGCTACACATCACTCTGCACAACATTGAAAACATTATTCTACACATCACTCTACACAACATTGAAAACATCACTCTACACATCACTCTACACAAAATTGACAACATCACTCTACACATCACTCTACACAACATTGAAAACATCACTTTACACATCACTCTACACAACATAGAAAACATCACTCTGCACCTCACTCTGCACAACATTGAAAAAATCACTCTACACATCACTCTACACAACATTGAAAATATCACTCTACACATCACTCAGCACAACATTGAAAACATCACTCGACACATCACTCTGCAAAACATTGAAAACATCACTCTACACATCACTCTACACAACTTTGAAAACATCACTCTACACTTCACTCTACACAACATTGAAAACATCACTCAACACATCACTCTACACAACATTGAAAACATCACTCTGCACATCACTATACACAAAATTGAAAACATCACTCTACACAGCACTCTACACAACATTGAAAAAATCACTCGACACAACAATCTACACAACATTGAAAACATCACTCTACACATCACTCTGCACAACATTGAAAACATCACTCTACACATCAATCTATTCAATATTGAAAACATCACTTTACACATCACTCCACACAACATTGAAAACATCATTCTATATATCACTCTGCACAACATTGAAAACATTACTCTACACATCACATCACTCTACACATCACTCCACACTGCATTGAAAACATCACTCTACACATCACTCTACACAACATTGAACACATCAATCTACACAGCACTCTACAGATTATTGGAAACATCACTCTACACATCACTCTGCACAACATTGAAAACATCACTCTAAACATCACTCTGCACAACATTGTAAACATCACTCTACACATGACTCTACACAACATTGAAAACATCACTCTACACATCACTCTACACAACATTGTAAACATCACTCTACACATGACTCTACACAACATTGAAAAATTCACTCTGTACATCACTCTACACAACATTGAAAACATCACTCTACACATCACTCTACACAACATTGAAAACATCACTCTACACATCACTCCACACAACATTGAAAACATCATTCTATATATCACTCTGCACAACATTGAAAACATCACTCTACACATCACTCTACACAACATTGAAAATATCACTCTACACTTCACTCAACACAACATTAAAATCATCACTCTACACTACATTGAAAACATCACTCTACACAAGATTGAAAACAACACTCTACACATCACGCCACACAACATTGAAATATCACGCTACACATCACTCTGCACAACATTGAAAACATCACTCTACACATCACTCTTCACAACATTGAAAACATCACTCTACACATCACTCTACACAACATTGAAAACATCACTCTGCGCATCACTCTACACAACATTGAAAACATCACTCTACACATCACTCTACACAACAGAGAAAACATCACTCTGCACCTCACTCTGCACAGCATTGAAAAAAACACTCTTCACATCACTCTACACAACATTGAAAACATCACTCTACACATCACTCAGCACAACATTGAAAACATCACTCTACACATCACTCTGCACAACATTGAAAACATCACTCTACACATCACTCTACACAACTTTGAAAACATCACTCTGCGCACCACTCTACACAAGATTGAAAACAACACTCTACAAATCACTTGACACAACATTGAAAAAATCACTATGCACATCACTCTACACAACATTGTAAACATCACTCTACACATCACTCTACACACCATTGAAAACATCACTCCACACATTACTCTACACAACACTGAAAACATCACTCAACACATCAATCTACACAACATTGAAAACATCACTCTACACATCACTCTACAGATTATTGAATACATCACTCTACACAACATTGAAAACATCACTCTACACATCACTCTACACAACATTGAAAACATCACTCTACACATAACTCGACACAACATTGTAAACATCACTCTACACATGAGTCTACACAACATTGAAAACATCACTCCACACATCACTCTCCACAACATTGAAATATCACGCTACACAACAATCTACACAACATTGAATGCATCACTCAACACATCACTCTACACAACATTGTAAACATCACTCTACACATCACTCAAACAACATTTAAAACATCACTCTACACTGCACTCGACACAACATTGAAAACATCACTCTACACAACAATCTACACAACATTGAAAACATCATTCTACACATCACTCTACACCACATTGAAAACATCACTCTACACATCAATCTATGCACTATTGGAAACATCAGTCTACACTTCACTCCACACAACATTGAAAACATCATTCTACATAATCACTCTGCACAACATGGAAAACATCTCTCTACACATCACTCTACACAACATTGAAAACATCACTCTACACTTCACTCTACACAACATTGAAAATATCACTCTACACTACATTGAAAACATCACTCTACGCAACACTCTGCACAAGATTGAAAACAGCACTCTACAAATCACTCGATACAACATTGAAAAAATCACTCGGCACATCACTCTACACAACATTGTAAACATCACTCTACACATCACTCTACACACCATTGAAAACATCACTCAACACATCAATCTACACGATATTGAAAACATCACTCTACACATCATTCTACACAACATTGAAAACATCAATCTACACAGCACTCTACAGATTATTGAAAACATCACTCTACACATCAATCTATACAATATTGAAAACATCACTCTAAACATCACTCCACACAACATTGAAATATCACGCTACACATCACTCTGTACAACATTGAAAACATCATTCTACACATCACTCTGCACAACATTGAAAACATCACTCTACACACCACTCTACACAACATTGAAAACATCACTCTACACATCACTCTGCACAACATTGAAAACATCACTCTATACAACATAGAAAACATCACTCTGCATCTCACTCTGCACAACATTGAAAACATCACTCTACACATCACTCCACACAACATTGAACATATCACTCTACACATCACTCGACACGACATTGTAAACATCACTCTACGCATCACTCTGCACACTATTGAAAACATAACTCTACACTTCACTCGACACAACATTGAAAACATCACTCTACACAACAATCTACACAACATTGAATACATCACTCAACACATCACTCTACACAACATTGTAAGCATCACTCTACACATCACTCAAACAACATTTAAAACATCACTCTACACTGCACTCGACACAACATTGAAAACATCACTCTACACAACAATCTACACAACATTGAAAACATCTTTCTACACATCACTCTACACAACATTGAAAACATCACTCTACACATCAATCTATACACTATTGGAAACATCAGTCTACACATCACTCCACACAACATTGAAAACATCATTCTGCATATCACTCTGCACAACATGGAAAACATCACTCTACACATCACTCTACACAACATTGAAAACATCACTCTACACTTCACTCTACACAACATTGAAAATATCACTCTACACTACATTGAAAACATCACTCTACGCATCACTCTACACAAGATTGAAAACAGCACTCTACAAATCACTCGATACAACATTGAAAAAATCACTCTGCACATCACTCTACACAACATTGTAAACATCACTCTACACATCACTCTACACACCATTGAAAACATCACTCTACACATCACTCTACACAACACTGAAAACATCACTCAACACATCAATCTACACAACATTGAAAACATCACTCTACACATCACTCTACACAACATTGAAAACATCAATCTACACAGCACTCTACAGATTATTGAAAACATCACTCTACACATCACTCTACACAACATTGAAAACATCACTTTACACATCAATCTATACAATATTGAAAACATCACTCTACACATCACTCCACACAACATTGAAAACATCATTCTACACATCACTCTACACAACATTGTAAACATCACTCTACACATCACTCTACACAACATTGAAAACATCACTCTACACTTCACTCAACACAACATTGAAATCATCACTCTACACTACATTGAAAACATCACTCTACACATCACTCTACACAAGATTGAAAACAACACTCTACACATCACGCCACACAACATTGAAATATCACGCTACACATCACTCTGCACAACATTGAAAACATCACTCTACACATCACTCTTCACAACATTGAAAACATCACTCTACACATCACTCTACACAACATTGAAAACATCACTCTGCGCATCACTCTACACAACATTGAAAACATCACTCTACACATCACTCTATACAACAGAGAAAACATCACTCTGCACCTCACTCTGCACAACATTGAAAAAAAGACTCTACACATCACTCTACACAACATTGAAAACATCACTCCACACATCACTCAGCACAACATTGAAAACATCACTCTACACATCACTCTGCACAACATTGAAAACATCACTCTACACATCACTCTACACAACTTTGAAAACATCACTCTACTCATCACTCTACACAAGATTGAAAACAACACTCTACAAATCACTCGACACAACATTGAAAAAATCACTCTGCACATCACTCTACACAACATTGTAAACAGCACTCTACACATCACTCTACACACCATTGAAAACATCACTCCACACATTAATCTACACAACACTGAAATCATCACTCAACACATCAATCTACACAACATTGAAAACATCATTCTACACATCACTCTACACAACATTGAAAACATCAATCTACACATCACTCTACAGATTATTGAAAACATCACTCTACACATCACTCTACACAACATTGAAAACATCACTCTGCACCACACTCTGCACAACATTGAAAACATCACTCTACACATGACTCTACACAACATTGAAAACATCACTCTACACATCACTCTACACAACATTGTAAACATCACTCTACACATGACTCTACACAACATTGAAAAAAATCACTCTGTACATCACTCTACACAACATTGAAAACATCACTTTACACATGAATCTATACAATATTTGAAAATATCACTCTACACATCACTCCACACAACATTAAAAACATCATTCTACATATCACTCTGCACAACATTGAAAACATCACTCTGCATATCACTCTGCACAACATTGAAAACATCACTCTACACATCATTCTGTACAACATTGAAAACATCACTCTACACATCACTCTGCACAACATTGAAAACATCACTCTACACATCACTCTATACAACATAGAAAACATCACTCTGCATCTCACTCTGCACAACATTGAAAACATCACACTACACATCACTCTACACAACATTGAAAACATCACTCTACACATCACTCAGCACAACATTGAAAACATCACTCTACACATCACTCTGCACAACATTGAAAACATCACTCGACACAGCACTCTACACAACATTGAAAACATCACGCTACAAAACAATCTACGCAACATTGAAAACATCACTCTACACATCACTCTACGCAACATTGAAAACATCACTCTACACATCAATCTATACGATATTGAAAACATCACTCTACACATCAAGCCACACAACATTGAAATATCACGCTACACATCACTCTGCACAACATCGAAAACATCACTCTACACATCACTCTTCACAACATTGAAAACATCACTCTACACATCACTCTACACACCATTGAAAACATCACTCTACACATCACTGAAAACATCACTCAACACATCACTCTATACAACATTGAAAACATCACTCTACACATCACTCTACACAACATTGAAAACATCAATCTGCACATCACTCTACAGATTATTGAAAACATCACTCTACACAACATTGAAAACATCACTCAATACATCACTCTACACAGCATTGAAAACATCACTCTACACATCACTCTACACAACATTGTAAACATCACTCTACACATGACTCTACACAACATTGACAAAATCACTCTGTCCATCATTCTGCACAACATTAAAAACATCACTTTGCACATCACTCTACAGAACATTGAAAACATCACTCTACACATCACTCTCCACAACATTGAAATATCACGCTACACATCACTCTGCACAATATTGAAAACATCACTCTACACATCACTCTGCACAACATTGAAAACATCACTCTACACAGCACTATATACAACATAGAAAACATCACTCTGCACCTCACTCTGCACAACCTTGAAAACATCGCTGTACACATCACTCTGCACAACATTGGAAACTTCACTCTACGTATCACTCTACACAACATTGAAAACATTACTTTACACATCACATCACTCTACTCATCACTCTACACAACATTGAAAACATCACTCTACACATCACTCTACACAACATTGAAAACATCACTCTACACTTCACTCTACACAACATTGAAAACATCACTCTACACTACATTGAAAACATCACTCTACACATGACTCGACACAACATTGAAAACATCACTCTCTACATCACTCGACACAACATTGAAAAATTCACTCTACACATCACCCTACACAACATTGAAAACAACACTCTACAAATCACTCTACACAACACTGAAAACATCACTCAACACATCACTCTACACGACTTTGAAAACATCACTCTACACATCACTCTACAGAATATTGAAAACATCACTCTACACATCACTCTGCACAACATTGAAAACATCACTCTACACATCACTCTACGCAACATTGAAAACATCACTCTACACATCAATCTATACGATATTGAAAACATCACTCTACACATCAAGCCACACAACATTGAAATATCACGCTACACATCACTCTGCACAACATCGAAAACATCACTCTACACATCACTCTTCACATTATTGAAAACATCACTCTACACATCACTCTACGCAACATTGAAAACATCACTCTACACATCACTCCACACAACATTGAAAACATCATTCTACATATCACTCTGCACAACATTGGAAACTTCACTCTACGTATCACTCTACACAACATTGAAAACATTACTTTACACATCACATCACTCTACTCATCACTCTACACAACATTGAAAACATCACTCTACACATCACTCTACACAACATTGAAAACATCACTCTACACTTCACTCTGCACAACATTGAAAACATCACTCTACACTACATTGAAAACATCTCTCTACACATCACTCTACACAAGATTGAAAACAACACTCTATACATCACTCGACACAACATTGAAAAAATCACTCTACACATCACTCTACACACAATTGAAAACATCACTCTACACATCACTCTACACAACACTGAAAACATCACTCAACACATCACTCTATACAACATTGAAAACATCACTCTACACATCACTCTACACAACATTGAAAACATCAATCTGCACATCACTCTACAGATTATTGAAAACATCACTCTACACAGCATTGAAAACATCACTCTACACATCACTCTACACAACATTGTAAACATCACTCTACACATGACTCTACACAACATTGACAAAATCACTCTGTCCATCATTCTGCACAACATTGAAAACATCACTCTGCACATCACTCTACAGAACATTGAAAACATCACTCTACACATCACTCTCCACAACATTGAAATATCACGCTACACATCACTCTGCACAACATTGAAAACATCACTCTACACATCACTCTGCACAACATTGAAAACATCACTCTACACATCACTATATACAACATAGAAAACATCACTCTGCACCTCACTCTGCACAACCTTGAAAACATCGCTGTACACATCACTCTGCACAACATTGGAAACATCACTCTACGTATCACTCTGCACAACATTGAAAACATTACTCTACACATCACATCACTCTACTCATCACTCTACACAACATTGAAAACATCACTCTACACATCACTCTACACAACATTGAAAACATCACTCTACACTTCACTCTACACAACATTGAAAACATCACTCTACACTACATTGAAAACATCACTCTACACATGACTCTACACAACATTGAAAACATCACTCCATACATCACTCGACACAACATTGAAAAATTCACTCTACACATCACTCTACACAACATTGAAAACAACACGCTACAAATCACTCTACACAACACTGAAAACATCACTCAACACATCACTCGACACAACTTTGAAAACATCACTCTACACATCACTCTACAGAATATTGAAAACATCACTCTACACATCACTCTACACAACATTGAAAACATCACTCTATATATCACTCTACACAACATTGAAAACATCACTCTACACATCACTCTACACAACATTGTAAACATCACTCTACACATCACTCAGCACAACATTGAAAACATCACTCTACACATCACTCTGCACAACATTGAAAACATCACTCTACACAGCACTCTACACAACATTGAAAACATCACTCTACAAAACAATCTACACAACATTGAAAACATCACTCTACACATCACTCTACGCAACATTGAAAACATCACTCTACACATCAATCTATACAATATTGAAAACATCACTCTACACATCACTCCACACAACATTGAAATATCACGCTACACATCACTCTGCACAATATTGAAAACATCACTCTACACATCACTCTTCACAACATTGAAAACATCACTCTACACATCATTCCACACAACATTGAAAACATCACTCTACACATCACTCTATACAACATAGAATACATCACTCTGCACCTCACTCTGCACAACAGTGAAAAAAACACTCTACACATCACTCTACACAACATTGAAAACATCACTCTACCCATCACTCAGCACAACATTGAAAACATCACTCTACACATCACTCTACACAACATTGAAAACATCACTCTACACATCACTCAGCACAACATTGAAAACATCACTCAACACATCACTCTACACAACACTGAAAACATTACTCAACACATCATTCTACACAACATTGAAAACATCACTCTACACATCACTCTACACAACATTGAAAACATCAATCTACACATCACTCTACAGATTATTGAAAACATCACTCTACACCACATTGAAAACATCACTCTATACATCACTCTACACAACATTGAAAACGTCATTCTGCACATCACCCTACGCAACACTGAAAACATCACTCTCCACAGCACTCTACACAACATTATAAACATCACTCTACACATCACTCTGCACAACATTGAAAACTTCACACTACATATCACTCTTGACAACATTGAAAACATCACTCTACATATCACATCACTCTACACATCACTCGACACACCATTGTAAACATCACTCTATACATCACCCTACACAACATTGTAAACATCACTCTACACATCACTCTACACAACATTGAAAACATCACTCTACACATCAATCTATACAATATTGAAAACATCACTCGACACATCACACTGCACAATATTGAAAACATCACTCTACATATCACTCGAAACAAAATTGAAAACATCACTCTACACATCACTCTACAAACCATTGAAAACATCACTCTACACATCACTCTACACAACATTGAAAACATCAATCTACACATTACTCTACACAACATTGAAAAAATCACTCTACACATCACTCTACACAACATTGTAAACATCACACCACATATGACTCTACACAACATTGAAAAATTCACTCTGTACATCATTCTGCACAACAATGAAAACATCACTCTGCACATCACTCTACATAACATTGAAAACATCACTCTATACATCGCACGCCACAACATTGAAATATCACGCTATACATCACTCTGCACAACATTGAAAACATCACTCTACACATCACTATATACAACATAGAAAACATCACTCTGCACCTCACTCTGCACAACATTGAAAACATCACTGTACACATCACTCTGCACAACTTTGGAAACTTCACTCTACGTATCACCCTGCACAACATTGAAAACATTACTCTTCACAAACATCACTCTATACATCACTCTACACAACATTGAAAACATCACTCTACACATCACTCTACACAACATTGAAAACATCACTCTACACTTCACTCTACACAACATTGAAATCAGCACTCTACAGATTATTGAAAACATCACTCTACACATCACTCTACACAACATTGAAAACATCACTTTACACATCACTCTACACAACATTGTAAACATCACTCTACACATGACTCTACACAACATTGAAAACATCACTCTACACATCACTCGACACAACATTGTAAACATCACTCTACACATGACTCTACACAACATTGAAAAAAATCACTCTGTTCATCACTCTACACAACATTGAAAACATCACTTTACACATCAATCTATACAATATTGAAAACATCACTCTACACATCACTCCACACAACATTGAAAACATCATTCTACATATCACTCTGCACAACATTGAAAACATCACTCTACACATCACTCTACACAACATTGAAAACATCACTCTACACTTCACTCTACACAACATTGAAATCATGACTCTACACTACATTGAAAACATCACTCTACACATCACTCTACACAATATTGAAAACAACAATCTACACATCACGCCACACAACATTGAAAATTCACGCTACACATCACTCTGCACAACATTGAACACATCACTCTACACATCACTCTTCACAACATTGAAAACATCACTCTACACATCACTCTACACAACTTTGAAAACATCACTCTACGCATCACTCTACACAGCATTGAAAACATCACTCTTCACATCACTCTATAAAACAGAGAAAACATCACTCTGCACCTCACTCTGCACAACATTGAAAACATCACTCTACACATGACTCTACACAACATTGAAAACATCACTCTACACATCACTCTACACAACATTGTAAACATCACTCTACACATGAATCTACACAACATTGAAAGAAATCACTCTGTACATCACTCTACACAACATTGAAAACATCACTTTACACATCAATCTATACAATATTGAAAACATCACTCTACCCATCACTCCACACAACATTGAAAACATCATTCTACATAGCACTCTGCACAACATTGAAAACAGCACTCTACACATTACTCTACACAACATTGAAAACATCACTCTACACATCATTCTGTACAACATTGAAAACATCACTCTACACATCACTCTACACAACTTTGAAAACATCACTCTACGCATCACTCAACACAAGATTGAAAACAACACTCTACAAATCACTCGACACAACATTGAAAAAATCACTCTGCACATCACTCTACACAACATTGTAAACATCACTCTACACATCACTCTACACACCATTGAAAACATCACTCTACACATTACTCTACATAACACTGAAAACATCACTCAACACATCAATCTACACAACATTGAAAACATCACTCTACACATCCCTCTACACAACATTGAAAACATCAATCTACACATCACTCTACAGATTATGGAAAACATCACTCTACACATCACTCTACACAACATTGAAAACATCACTCTGCACCTCACTCTGCACAACATTGAAAACATCACTCTACACATGACTCTACACAACATTGAAAACATCACTCTACACATCACTCTACACAACATTGTAAACATCACTCTACACATGAATCTACACAACATTGAAAAAAATCACTCTGTACATCACACTACACAACATTGAAAACATCACTTTACACATCAATCTATACAATATTGAAAACATCACTCTACCCATCACTCCACACAACATTGAAAACATCATTCTACATAGCACTCTGCACAACATTGAAAACAGCACTCTACACATTACTCTACACAACATTGAAAACATCACTCTACACATCATTCTGTACAACATTGAAAACATCACTCTACACATCACTCTGCACAACATTGAAAACATCACTCTACACATCACTCTATACAACATAGAAAACATCACTCTGCATCTCACTCTGCACAACATTGAAAACATCATTCTGCACATCACTCTACACAACATTGAAAACATCACTCTACACATCACTCAGCACAACATTGAAAACATCACTCTACACATCACTCTGCACAACATTGAAAACATCACTCGACACAGCACTCTACACAACATTGAAAACATCACTCTACAAAACAATCTACACAACATTGAAAACATCACTCTACACATCAATCTATACGATATTGAAAACATCACTCTACACATCACGCCACACAACATTGAAATATCACACTACACATCACTCTGCACAACATCGAAAACATCACTCTACACATCACTCTTCACAACATTGAAAACATCACTCGACACATCACTCTACACAACATTGAAAACATCACTCTACACATCACTCCACACAACATTGAAAACATCATTCTACATATCACTCTGCACAACATTGAAAACATCACTCTACACATCACTCTACACAACATTGAAAACATCACTCTACACTTCACTCTACACAACATTGAAAACATCACTCCACACTACATTGAAAACATCTCTCTACACATCACTCTACACAAGATTGAAAACAAAACTCTATACATCACTCGACACAACATTGCAAAAATCCTCTCCACATCACTCTACACACCATTGAAAACATCACTCTACACATCACTCTACACAACACTGAAAACATCACTCAACACATCACTCTATACAACATTGAAAACATCACTCTACACATCACTCTACACAACATTGAAAACATCAATCTGCACATCACTCTACAGATTATTGAAAACATCACTCTACACAACATTGAAAACATCACTCAATACATCACTCTACACAGCATTGAAAACATCACTCTACACATCACTCTACACAACATTGTAAACATCACTCTACACATGACTCTACACAACATTGACAAAATCACACTGTCCATCATTCTGCACAACATTGAAAACATCACTCTACACATCACTCTACACAACATTGAAAACATCACTCTGCACCTCACTCTGCACAACATTGAAAACATCACTCTACACATGACTCTACACAACATTGAAAACATCACTCTACACATCACTCTACACAACATTGTAAACATCACTCTACACATGAATCTACACAACATTGAAAAAAATCACTCTGTACATCACACTACACAACATTGGAAACATCACTTTACACATCAATCTATACAATATTGAAAACATCACTCTACCCATCACTCCACACAACATTGAAAACATCATTCTACATAGCACTCTGCACAACATTGAAAACAGCACTCTACACATTACTCTACACAACATTGAAAACATCACTCTACACATCATTCTGTACAACATTGAAAACATCACTCTACACATCACTCTGCACAACATTGAAAACATCACTCTACACATCACTCTATACAACATAGAAAACATCACTCTGCATCTCACTCTGCACAACATTGAAAACATCATTCTGCACATCACTCTACACAACATTGAAAACATCACTCTACACATCACTCAGCACAACATTGAAAACATCACTCTACACATCACTCTGCACAACATTGAAAACATCACTCGACACAGCACTCTACACAACATTGAAAACATCACTCTACAAAACAATCTACACAACATTGAAAACATCACTCTACACATCAATCTATACGATATTGAAAACATCACTCTACACATCACGCCACACAACATTGAAATATCACACTACACATCACTCTGCACAACATCGAAAACATCACTCTACACATCACTCTTCACAACATTGAAAACATCACTCGACACATCACTCTACACAACATTGAAAACATCACTCTACACATCACTCCACACAACATTGAAAACATCATTCTACATATCACTCTGCACAACATTGAAAACATCACTCTACACATCACTCTACACAACATTGAAAACATCACTCTACACTTCACTCTACACAACATTGAAAACATCACTCCACACTACATTGAAAACATCTCTCTACACATCACTCTACACAAGATTGAAAACAAAACTCTATACATCACTCGACACAACATTGAAAAAATCCTCTCCACATCACTCTACACACCATTGAAAACATCACTCTACACATCACTCTACACAACACTGAAAACATCACTCAACACATCACTCTATACAACATTGAAAACATCACTCTACACATCACTCTACACAACATTGAAAACATCAATCTGCACATCACTCTACAGATTATTGAAAACATCACTCTACACAACATTGAAAACATCACTCAATACATCACTCTACACAGCATTGAAAACATCACTCTACACATCACTCTACACAACATTGTAAACATCACTCTACACATGACTCTACACAACATTGACAAAATCACACTGTCCATCATTCTGCACAACATTGAAAACATCACTCTACACATCACTCTACACAACATTGAAAATATCACTCGACACATCACTCAGCACAACATTGAAAACATCACTCTACACATCACTCTGCACAACATTGAAAACATCACTCTACACATCACTCTATACAACATAGAAAACATCACTCTGCATCTCACTCTGCACAACATTGAATACATCACTCTACACATCACTCTACACAACATTGAAAACATCACTCTACACATCACTCAGCACAACATTGAAAACATCACTCTACACATCACTCTGCACAACATTGAAAACATCACTCGACACAGCACTCTACACAACATTGAAAACATCACTCTACAAAACAATCTACACAACATTGAAAACATCACTCTACACATCAATCTATACGATATTGAAAACATCACTCGACACATCACGCCACACAACATTGAAATATCACGCTACACATCACTCTGCACAACATTGAAAACATCACTCTACACGTCACTCTGCACAACATTGAAAACATCACTCTACACATCACTCTGCACAACATTGGAAACTTCACTCTACGTATCACTCTGCACAACATTGAAAACAATACTTTACACATCACATCACTCTACTCATCACTCTACACAACATTGAAAACATCACTCTACACATCACTCTACACAACATTGAAAACATCACTCTACACTTCACTCTACACAACATTGAAAACATCACTCTACACTACATTGAAAACATCACTCTACACATGACTCTAGACAACATTGAAAACATCACTCTCTACATCACTCGACACAACATTGAAAAATTCACTCTACACATCACTCCACACAACAATGAAAACAACACTCTACAAATCACTCGACACAACACTGAAAACATCACTCAACACATCACTCTACACAACTTTGAAAACATCACTCTTCACATCACTCTACAGAATATTGAAAACATCACTCTACACATCACTCTACACAACATTGAAAACATCACTCTACACATCACTCGACGCAACATTGAAAACATCGCTCTACACATCAATCTATACGATATTGAAAACATCACTCTACACATCACGCCACACAACATTGAAATATCACGCTACACATCACTCTGCACAACATCGAAAACATCACTCTACACATCACTCTTCACAGCATTGAAAACATCACTCTACACATCACTCTACACAACATTGAAAACATCACTCTACACATCACTCCACACAACATTGAAAACATCACTCTACACTTCACTCTACACAACATTGAAAACATCACTCTACACTACATTGAAAACATCTCTCTACACATCACTCTACAAAAGATTGAAAACAACACACTTTTTCCATCACTCGACACAACATTGAAAAAAGTCACTCTACACATCACTCTACACACCATTGAAAACATCACTCTACACATCACTCTACACAACACTGAAAACATCACTCTACACATCACTCTACACAACATTGAAAACATCAATCCGCACATCACTCTACAGATTATTGAAAACATCACTCTACACAGCATTGAAAACATCACTCTATACATCACTCTACACAACATTGAAAACTTCACTCTACACATCACTCGACACAACATTGTAAACATCACTCTACACATGAGTCTACACAACATTGAAAAAATCACTCTGTACATCATTCTGCACAACATTGGAAACAACACTCTACACATCACTCTACACAACATTGAAAACATCACTCTACACATCACTCTATACAACATAGAAAACATCACTCTGCATCTCACTCTGCACAACATTGAAAAAATCACTCTACACATCACTCTACACAACATTGAAAACATCACTCTACACATCACTCAGCACAACATTGAAAACATCACTCTACACATCACTCTGCACAACATTGCAAACATCACTCTACACAGCACTCTACACAACATTGAAAACATCACTCTACAAAACAATCTACACAACATTGAAAACATCACTCTACACATCACTCTACGCAACTTTGAAAACATCACTCTACACATCAATCTATACAATATTGAAAACATCACTCTACACATCACTCCACACAACATTGAAATATCACGCTACACGTCACTCTGCACAACATTGAAAACATCACTCTACACATCACTCTGCACAACATTGAAAAAAACACTCTACACATCACTCTTCACAACATTGAAAACATCACTCGACACATCACTCTACACAACATTGAAAACATCACTCTACACATCACTCCACACAACATTGAAAACATCATTCTACATATCACTCTGCACAACATTGAAAACATCACTCTACACATCACTCTACACAACATTGAAAACATCACTCTACACTTCACTCTACACAACATTGAAAACATCACTCCACACTACATTGAAAACATCTCTCTACACATCACTCTACACAAGATTGAAAACAACACTCTATACATCACTCGACACAACATTGAAAAAATCCTCTCCACATCACTCTACACACCATTGAAAACGTCACTCTACACATCACTCTACACAACACTGAAAACATCACTCAACACATCACTCTATACAACATTGAAAACATCACTCTACACATCACTCTACACAACATTGAAAACATCAATCTGCACATCACTCTACAGATTATTGAAAACATCACTCTACACAACATTGAAAACATCACTCAATACATCACTCTACACAGCATTGAAAACATCACTCTACACATCACTCTACACAACATTGTAAACATCACTCTACACATGACTCTACACAACATTGACAAAATCACACTGTCCATCATTCTGCACAACATTGAAAACATCACTCTACACATCACTCTACACAACATTGAAAATATCACTCGACACATCACTCAGCACAACATTGAAAACATCACTCTACACATCACTCTGCACAACATTGAAAACATCACTCTACACATCACTCTATACAACATAGAAAACATCACTCTGCATCTCACTCTGCACAACATTGAATACATCACTCTACACATCACTCTACACAACATTGAAAACATCACTCTACACATCACTCAGCACAACATTGAAAACATCACTCTACACATCACTCTGCACAACATTGAAAACATCACTCGACACAGCACTCTACACAACATTGAAAACATCACTCTACAAAACAATCTACACAACATTGAAAACATCACTCTACACATCAATCTATACGATATTGAAAACATCACTCGACACATCACGCCACACAACATTGAAATATCACGCTACACATCACTCTGCACAACATTGAAAACATCACTCTACACGTCACTCTGCACAACATTGAAAACATCACTCTACACATCACTCTGCACAACATTGGAAACTTCACTCTACGTATCACTCTGCACAACATTGAAAACAATATTTTACACATCACATCACTCTACTCATCACTCTACACAACATTGAAAACATCACTCTACACATCACTCTACACAACATTGAAAACATCACTCTACACTTCACTCTACACAACATTGAAAACATCACTCTACACTACATTGAAAACATCACTCTACACATGACTCTAGACAACATTGAAAACATCACTCTCTACATCACTCGACACAACATTGAAAAATTCACTCTACACATCACTCCACACAACAATGAAAACAACACTCTACAAATCACTCGACACAACACTGAAAACATCACTCAACACATCACTCTACACAACTTTGAAAACATCACTCTTCACATCACTCTACAGAATATTGAAAACATCACTCTACACATCACTCTACACAACATTGAAAACATCACTCTACACATCACTCGACGCAACATTGAAAACATCGCTCTACACATCAATCTATACGATATTGAAAACGTCACTCTACACATCACGCCACACAACATTGAAATATCACGCTACACATCACTCTGCACAACATCGAAAACATCACTCTACACATCACTCTTCACAGCATTGAAAACATCACTCTACACATCACTCTACACAACATTGAAAACATCACTCTACACATCACTCCACACAACATTGAAAACATCACTCTACACTTCACTCTACACAACATTGAAAACATCACTCTACACTACATTGAAAACATCTCTCTACACATCACTCTACAAAAGATTGAAAACAACACACTTTTTCCTCACTCGACACAACATTGAAAAAAGTCACTCTACACATCACTCTACACACCATTGAAAACATCACTCTACACATCACTCTACACAACACTGAAAACATCACTCTACACATCACTCTACACAACATTGAAAACATCAATCCGCACATCACTCTACAGATTATTGAAAACATCACTCTACACAGCATTGAAAACATCACTCTATACATCACTCTACACAACATTGAAAACTTCACTCTACACATCACTCGACACAACATTGTAAACATCACTCTACACATGAGTCTACACAACATTGAAAAAATCACTCTGTACATCATTCTGCACAACATTGAAAACATCACTCTATACATCACTCTGCACAACATTGGAAACAACACTCTACACATCACTCTACACAACATTGAAAACATCACTCTACACATCACTCTATACAACATAGAAAACATCACTCTGCATCTCACTCTGCACAACATTGAAAAAATCACTCTACACATCACTCTACACAACATTGAAAACATCACTCTACACATCACTCAGCACAACATTGAAAACATCACTCTACACATCACTCTGCACAACATTGCAAACATCACTCTACACAGCACTCTACACAACATTGAAAACATCACTCTACAAAACAATCTACACAACATTGAAAACATCACTCTACACATCACTCTACGCAACTTTGAAAACATCACTCTACACATCAATCTATACAATATTGAAAACATCACTCTACACATCACTCCACACAACATTGAAATATCACGCTACACGTCACTCTGCACAACATTGAAAACATCACTCTACACATCACTCTGCACAACATTGAAAAAAACACTCTACACATCACTCTACACAACATTGAAAACATCACTCTACCCATCACTCAGCACAACATTGAAAACATCACTCTACACATCACTCTACACAACATTGAAAACATCACTCTACACATCACTCAGCACAACATTGAAAACATCACTCAACACATCACTCTACACAACACTGAAAACATTACTCAACACATCATTCTACACAACATTGAAAACATCACTCTACACATCACTCTACACAACTTTGAAAACATCAATCTACACATCACTCTACAGATTATTGAAAACATCACTCTACACCACATTGAAAACATCACTCTATACATCACTCTACACAACATTGAAAACGTCACTCTGCAAATCACCCTACACAACACTGAAAACATCACTCTCCACAGCACTCTACACAACATTATAAACATCACTCTACACAACATTGAAAACTTCACACTACATATCACTCTTGACAACATTGAAAACATCACTCTACATATCACATCACTCTACACATCACTCTACTCACCATTGTAAACATCACTCTACACATCACCCTACACAACATTGTAAACATCACTCTACACATCACTCTACACAACATTGAAAACATCACTCTACACATCAATCTATACAATATTGAAAACATCACTCTACACATCACACTGCACAACATTGAAAACATCACTCTACACATCACTCCACACAACACTGAAAACATTACTCAACACATCACTCTACACAACATTGAAAACATCACTCTACACATCACTCTACACAACATTGAAAACATCAATCTACACATCACTCTACAGATTATTGAAAACATCACTCTACACAACATTGAAAACATCACTCTATATATCACTCTACACAACATTGAAAAAATCACTCTACACATCACTCTACACAACATTGTAAACATCACTCCACACATGACTCTACACAACATTGAAAAAATCACTCTGTACAACATTCTGCACAACACTGAAAACATCACTCTGCACATCACTCTACAGAACATTGAAAACATCACTCTATACATCACTCTCCACAACATTGACATATCACGCTACACATCACTCTGCACAACATTGAAAACATCACTCTACACATCACTATATACAGCATAGAAAACATCACTCTGCACCTCACTCTGCACAACATTGAAAACATCACTGTACACATCACTCTGCACAACATTGGAAACTTCACTCTACGTACCACCCTGCACAACATTGAAAACATTACTCTTCACATCACATCACTCTACACATCACTCTACACAACATTGAACACATCACTCTACACTTCACTCTACACAACATTGAAATCATCACTCTACACTACATTGAAAACATCACTCTACACATGACTCTACACAACATTGAAAACATCACTCTACACATCACTCTACACAACATTGAAAACATCACTCTATACATCACTCTACACAACATTGAAAACATCACTCTACACATAACTCGACACAACATTGTAAACATCACTCTACACATGAGTCTACACAACATTGAAAAAATCACTCTCTCTACATCATTCTGCACAACATTGAAAACATCACTCCACACATCACTCTCCACAACATTGAAATATCACGCTACACATCACTCTGCACAACATTGAAAGCATCACTCTACACATCACTCTGCACAACATTGAAAACATCACTCTACACATCACTCTACACAGCATTGAAAACATCACTCTACACATCACTCTATACAACATAGAAAACATCACTCTGCACCAACCTCTGCACAACATTGAAAACATCACTCTACACATCACTCTACACAACATTGAAAACTTCACTCTACACATCACTCAGCACAACATTGAAAACATCACTCTACACATCGCTCTGCACAACATTGAAAACATCACTCTACACAGCACTCTAAACAACATTGAAAACATCACTCTACAAAACTATCTACACAACATTGAAAACCTCACTCTACACATCACTCTACGCAACATTGAAAACATCACTCTACACATCAATCTATACAATATTGAAAACATCACTCTACACATCACTCCACACAACATTGAAATATCACGCTACACATCACTCTGTACAACATTGAAAACATCACTCTACACATCACTCTGCACAACATTGAAACCATCACTCTACACATCATTCTACACAACATTGAACACATCACTCTACACATCACTCTGCACAACATTGAAAACATCACTCTACACATCACTCTATACAACATAGAAAACATCACTCTGCATCTCACTCTGCACAACATTGAAAACATCACTCTACACTTCACTCGACACAACATTGAAAACATCACTCTACACAACAATCTACACAACATTGAATACATCACTCAACACATCACTCTACACAACATTGTAAACATCACTCTACACATCACTCAAACAACATTTAAAACATCACTCTACACTGCACTCGACACAACATTGAAATCATCACTCTACACAACAATCTACACAACATTGAAAACATCACTCTACACATCACTCTACACAACATTGAAAACATCACTCTACACATCAATCTATACACTATTGGAAACATCAGTCTACACATCATTCCACACCACATTGAAAACACCATTCTACACATCACTCTGCACAACATGGAAAACATCACTCTACACATCACTCTACACAACATTGAAAACATCACTCTACACTTCACTCTACACAACATTGAAAATATCACTCTACACTACATTGAAAACATCACTCTACGCATCACTCTACACAAGATTGAAAACAACACTCTACAAATCACTCGATACAACATTGAAAAAATCACTCTGCACATCACTCTACACAACATTGTAAACATCACTCTACACATGAGTCTACACAACATTGAAGAAATCACTCTGTACATCATTCTGCACAACATTGAAAACATCACTCTATACATCACTCTGCACAACATTGAAAACATCACTCTACACATCACTCGACACAACATTGAAAACATCACTCTACACATCACTCTATACAACATAGAAAACATCACTCTGCATCTCACTCTGCACAACATTGAAAAAATCACTCTACACATCACTCTACACAACATTGTAAACATCACTCTACACATCACTCTACACACCATTGAAAACATCACTCTACACATCACTCTACACAACACTGAAAACATCACTCAACACATCAATCTACACAACATTGAAAACATCACTCTACACATCACTCTACACAACATTGAAAACATCAATCTACACAGCACTCTACAGATTATTGAAAACATCACTCTACACATCACTCTACACAACATTGAAAACATCACTCTACACATCACTCTACACAACATTGTAAACATCACTCTACACATGACTCTACACAACATTGAAAACATCACTCTACACATCACTCTGCACAGCATTGTAAACATCACTCTACACATGAGTCTACACAACATTGAAAAAATCAAACTGTACATCATTCTGCACAACATTGAAAACATCACTCTATACATCACTCTACACAACATTGAAAACATCACTCTACATATCACTCCACACAACATTGAAAACATCATTCTACATATCACTCTGCACAACATTGAAAACAGCACTCTACACATCACTCTACACAACATTGAAATCATGACTCTACGCTACATTGAAAACATCACTCTACACATCACTCTACACAAGATTGAAAACGACACTCTACACATCACGCCACACAACATTGAAATATCACGCTACACATCACTCTGCACAACATTGAACACATCACTCTACACATCACTCTTCACAACATTGAAAACATCACTCTACACATCACTCTACACAACTTTGAAAACATCACTCTACGCATCACTCTATACAACATTGAAAACATCACTCTTCTCATCACTCTATACAACAGAGAAAACATCACTCTGCACCTCACTCTGCACAACATTGAAAAAAACACTCTACACATCACTCTACACAACATTGAAAACATCACTCTACACATCACTCAGCACAACATTGAAAACATCACTCTACACATCACTCTGCACAACATTGAAAACAACACTCGACACATCACTCTAGACAACTTTGAAAACATCACTCTACGCATCACTCAACACAAGATTGAAAACAACACTCTACAAATCACTCGACACAACATTGAAAAAATCACTCTGCACATCACTCTACACAACATTGTAAACATCACTCTACACATCACTCTACACACCATTGAAAACATCACTCTACACATTACTCTACATAACACTGAAAACATCACTCAACACATCAATCTACACAACATTGAAAACATCACTCTACACATCCCTCTACACAACATTGAAAACATCAATCTACACATCACTCTACAGATTATGGAAAACATCACTCTACACATCACTCTACACAACATTGAAAACATCACTCTGCACCTCACTCTGCACAACATTGAAAACATCACTCTACACATGACTCTACACAACATTGAAAACATCACTCTACACATCACTCTACACAACATTGTAAACATCACTCTACACATGAATCTACACAACATTGAAAACAATCACTCTGTACATCACTCTACACAACATTGAAAACATCACTTTACACATCAATCTATACAATATTGAAAACATCACTCTACACATCACTCCACACAACATTGAAAACATCATTCTACATAGCGCTCTGCACAACATTGAAAACAGCACTCTACACATTACTCTACACAACATTGAAAACATCACTCTACACATCATTCTGTACAACATTGAAAACATCACTCTACACATCACTCTGCACAACATTGAAAACATCACTCTACACATCACTCTGCACAACATTGAAAACATCACTCGACACAGCACTCTACACAACATTGAAAACATCACTCTACAAAACAATCTACACAACATTGAAAACATCACTCTACACATCAATCTATACGATATTGAAAACATCACTCTACACATCACGCCACACAACATTGAAATATCACGCTACACATCACTCTGCACAACATCGAAAACATCACTCTACACATCACTCTTCACAACATTGAAAATATCACTCGACACATCACTCTACACAACATTGAAAACATCACTCTACACATCACTCCACACAACATTGAAAACATCATTCTACATATCACTCTGCACAACATTGAAAACAGCACTCTACACATCACTCTACACAAGATTGAAAACAACACTCTATACATCACTCGACACAACATTGAAAAAATCACTCTCCACATCACTCTACACACCATTGTAAACATCACTCTACACATCACTCTACACAACACTGAAAACATCACTCAACACATCACTCTATACAACATTGAAAATATCACTCTACACATCACTCTACACAACATTGAAAACATCAACCTGCACATCACTCTACAGATTATTGAAAACATCACTCTACACAACATTGAAAACATCACTCAATACATCACTCTGCACAGCATTGAAAACATCACTCTACGCATCACTCTACACAACATTGTAAACATCACTCTACACATGACTCTACACAACATTGACAAAATCACTCTGTCCATCATTCTGCACAACATTGAAAACATCACTCTGCACATCACTCCACAGAACATTGAAAACATCACTCTACACATCACTCTCCACAACATTGAAATATCACGCTACACATCACTCTGCACAAAATTGAAAACATCACTCTACACATCACTCTACACAACATTGAAAACATCACTCTACACATCATTCTGTACAACATTGAAAACATCACTCTACACATCACTCTGCACAACATTGAAAACATCACTCTACACATCACTCTATACAACATAGAAAACATCACTCTGCATCTCACTCTGCACAACATTGAATACATCACTCTACACATCACTCTACACAACATTGAAAACATCACTCTACACATCACTCAGCACAACATTGAAAACATCACTCTACACATCACTCTGCACAACATTGAAAACAACACTCGACACATCACTCTAGACAACTTTGAAAACATCACTCTACGCATCACTCAACACAAGATTGAAAACAACACTCTACAAATCACTCGACACAACATTGAAAAAATCACTCTGCACATCACTCTACACAACATTGTAAACATCACTCTACACATCACTCTACACACCATTGAAAACATCACTCTACACATTACTCTACATAACACTGAAAACATCACTCAACACATCAATCTACACAACATTGAAAACATCACTCTACACATCCCTCTACACAACATTGAAAACATCAATCTACACATCACTCTACAGATTATGGAAAACATCACTCTACACATCACTCTACACAACATTGAAAACATCACTCTGCACCTCACTCTGCACAACATTGAAAACATCACTCTACACATGACTCTACACAACATTGAAAACATCACTCTACACATCACTCTACACAACATTGTAAACATCACTCTACACATGAATCTACACAACATTGAAAACAATCACTCTGTACATCACTCTACACAACATTGAAAACATCACTTTACACATCAATCTATACAATATTGAAAACATCACTCTACACATCACTCCACACAACATTGAAAACATCATTCTACATAGCGCTCTGCACAACATTGAAAACAGCACTCTACACATTACTCTACACAACATTGAAAACATCACTCTACACATCATTCTGTACAACATTGAAAACATCACTCTACACATCACTCTGCACAACATTGAAAACATCACTCTACACATCACTCTATACAACATAGAAAACATCACTCTGCATCTCACTCTGCACAACATTGAAAACATCATTCTGCACATCACTCTACACAACATTGAAAACATCACTCTACACATCACTCAGCACAACATTGAAAACATCACTCTACACATCACTCTGCACAACATTGAAAACATCACTCGACACAGCACTCTACACAACATTGAAAACATCACTCTACAAAACAATCTACACAACATTGAAAACATCACTCTACACATCAATCTATACGATATTGAAAACATCACTCTACACATCACGCCACACAACATTGAAATATCACGCTACACATCACTCTGCACAACATCGAAAACATCACTCTACACATCACTCTTCACAACATTGAAAATATCACTCGACACATCACTCTACACAACATTGAAAACATCACTCTACACATCACTCCACACAACATTGAAAACATCATTCTACATATCACTCTGTACAACATTGAAAACAGCACTCTACACATCACTCTACACAAGATTGAAAACAACACTCTATACATCACTCGACACAACATTGAAAAAATCACTCTCCACATCACTCTACACACCATTGAAAACATCACTCTACACATCACTCTACACAACACTGAAAACATCACTCAACACATCACTCTATACAACATTGAAAATATCACTCTACACATCACTCTACACAACATTGAAAACATCAATCTGCACATCACTCTACAGATTATTGAAAACATCACTCTACACAACATTTAAAACATCACTCAATACATCACTCTACACAGCATTGAAAACATCACTCTACACATCACTCTACACAACATTGTAAACATCACTCTACACATGACTCTACACAACATTGACAAAATCACTCTGTCCATCATTCTGCACAACATTGAAAACATCACTCTGCACATCACTCCACAGAACATTGAAAACATCACTCTACACATCACTCTCCACAACATTGAAATATCACGCTACACATCACTCTGCACAAAATTGAAAACATCACTCTACACATCACTCTACACAACATTGAAAACATCACTCTACACATCATTCTGTACAACATTGAAAACATCACTCTACACATCACTCTGCACAACATTGAAAACATCACTCTACACATCACTCTATACAACATAGAAAACATCACTCTGCATCTCACTCTGCACAACATTGAATACATCACTCTACACATCACTCTACACAACATTGAAAACATCACTCTACACATCACTCAGCACAACATTGAAAACATCACTCTACACATCACTCTGCACAACATTGAAAACATCACTCGACACAGCACTCTACACAACATTGAAAACATCACTCTACAAAACAATCTACACAACATTGAAAACATCACTCTACACATCAATCTATACGATATTGAAAACATCACTCTACACATCACGTCACACAACATTGAAATATCACGCTACACATCACTCTGCACAACATCGAAAACATCACTCTACACATCACTCTTCACAACATTGAAAACATCACTCTACACATCACTCTACACAACATTGAAAACATCACTCTACACATCACTCCACACAACATTGAAAACATAGAAACATAGAAACATAGAAAATAGGTGCAGGAGTAGGCCATTCGGCCCTTCTAGCCTGCACCGCCATTCAATGAGTTCATGGCTGAACATTCAACTTCAGTACCACATTCCGGCTTTCTCGCCATACCCCTTGATCCCCCTAGCAGTAAGGACCTCATCTAACTCCTTTTTGAATATATTTAGTGAATTGGCCTCAACAACTTTCTGTGGTAGAGAATTCCACAGGTTCACCACTCTCTGGGTGAAGAAGTTCCTCCGCATCTCGGTCCTAAATGGCTTACCCCTTATCCTTAGACTGTGACCCCTGGTTCTGGACTTCCCCAACATTGGGAACATTCTTCCTGCATCTAACCTGTCTAACCCCGTCAGAATTTTATATGTTTCTATGAGGTCCCCTCTCATTCTTCTGAACTCCAGTGAATACAAGCCCAGTTGATCCAGTCTTTCTTGATATGTCAGTCCCTCCATCCCGGGAATCAGTCTGGTGAACCTTCGCTGCACTCCCTCAATAGCAAGAATGTCCTTCCTCAGGTTAGGAGACCAAAACTGTACACAATACTCCAGGTGTGGCCTCACCAATGCCCTGTACAACTGTAGCAACACCTCCCTGCCCCTGTACTCAAATCCCCTTGCTATGAAGGCCAACATGCCATTTGCTTTCTTAACCGCCTGCTGCACCTGCATGCCAACCTTCAATGACTGATGTACCATCATTCTACATATCACTCTGCACAACATTGAAAACATCACTCTACACATCACTCTACACAACATTGAAAACATCACTCTACACTTCACTCTACACAACATTGAAAACATCACTCCACACTACATTGAAAACATCTCTCTACACATCACTCTACACAAGATTGAAAACAACACTCTATACATCACTCGACACAACATTGAAAAAATCACTCTCCACATCACTCTACACACCATTGAAAACATCACTCTACACATCACTCTACACAACACTGAAAACATCACTCAACACATCACTCTATACAACATTGAAAACATCACTCTACACATCACTCTACACAACATTGAAAACATCAATCTGCACATCACTCTACAGATTATTGAAAACATCACTCTACACAACATTGAAAACATCACTCAATACATCACTCTACACAGCATTGAAAACATCACTCTACACATGACTCTACACAACATTGACAAAATCACACTGTCCATCATTCTGCACAACATTGAAAACATCACTCTGCACATCACTCTACAGAACATTGAAAACATCACTCTACACATCACTCTCCACAACATTGAAATATCACGCTACACATCACTCTGCACAAAATTGAAAACATCACTCTACACATCACTCTGCACAACATTGAAAACATCACTCTACACATCACTATATACAACATAGAAAACATCACTCTGCACCTCACTCTGCACAACCTTGAAAACATCGCTGTACACATCACTCTGCACAACATTGGAAACTTCACTCTACGTATCACTCTGCACAACATTGAAAACATTACTCTACACATCACATCACTCTACTCATCACTCTACACAACATTGAAAACTTCACTCTACACATCACTCGACACAACATTGAAAACATCACTCTACACTTCACTCTACACAACATTGAAAACATCACTCTACACTACATTGAAAACATCAATCTACACATGACTCTACACAACATTGAAAACATCACTCTATACATCACTCGACACAACATTGAAAAATTCACTCTACACATCACTCTACACAAAATAGAAAACAACACTCTACAAATCACTCTACACAACACTGAAAACATCACTCAACACATCACTCTACACAACTTTGAAAACATCACTCTACACATCACTCAACACACCATTGAAAACATCACTCTACACATCACTCTACACAACATTGAAAACATCAATCTACACATCACTCCACAGAACATTGAAAACATCACTCTACACATCACTCAACACACAATTGAAAACATCACTCAACACATCACTCTACACAACATTGAAAACATCACTCTACACATCACTCTACACAACATTGAAAAAATCAATCTACACATCACTCCACAGAACATTGAAAACACCACTCTACACATCACTCGACACAACATTGTAAACATCACTCTACACATCACTCTGCATACCATTGAAAATATCACTCTGCACTTCACTCTACACAACATTGAAAACATCAATCTACACATCACTCCACAGAACATTGAAAACATCACTCAACACATCGCTCTACACACCATTGAAAACATCACTCTACATATCACTCTGCACAACATTGAAAACATCATTTTCATATCACATCACTCTACACATCACTCTACACAACATTGAAAACATCACTCTACACATCACTCGACACAACATTGTAAACATCACTCTACACATCACTCTGCACACCATTGAAAATATCACTCTGCACTTCACTCTACACAACATTGAAAACATCAATCTACACATCACTCCACAGAACATTGAAAACATCACTCTACACATCGCTCTACACACCATTGAAAACATCACTCTACATATCACTCTGCACAACATTGAAAACATCACTATACATATCACATCACTCTTCACATCACTCTACACAACATTGAAAACATCACTCTACACATCACTCTACACAACATTGAAAACATCACTCTACACTTCACTCTACACAACATTGAAAACAACACTCTATACATCACTCTGCACAACATTGAAAACATCAATCTACACATCACTCCACAGAACATTGAAAACATCACTCTACACATCACTCAACACACCATTGAAAACATCACTCAACACATCACTCTACACAACATTGAAAACATCAATCTACACATCACTCCACAGAACATTGAAAACATCACTCTACACATCACTCGACACAACATTGTAAACATCACTCAACACATCACTCTGCACACCATTGAAAATATCACTCTGCACTTCACTCTACACAACATTGAAAAAATCGCACTAAACAACAATCTACACAACATTGAAAACATCAATCTACACATCACTCTGCAGAATATTGAAAACAT
Source organism: Pristiophorus japonicus (assembly GCF_044704955.1). Lineage (NCBI taxonomy): Eukaryota > Metazoa > Chordata > Chondrichthyes > Pristiophoridae > Pristiophorus > Pristiophorus japonicus. The sequence goes on from NC_092005.1 coordinate 12,593,117, forward strand.
CACTCCACACATCACTCTACACAACATTGAAAACATCACTCTACACATCACTCTACACAAGATTGAAAACAACACTCTACACATCACGCCACACAACATTGAAATATCACGCTACACATCACTCTGCACAACGTTGAAAACATCACTCTTCACATCACTCTACACAACATTGAAAACATCACTCTACACATCACTCGACACAACATTGAAAACATCACTCTACACATCACTCTATACAACAGAGAAAACATCACTCTGCACCTCACTCTGCACAACATTGAAAAAAACACTCTACACATCACTCTACACAACATTGAAAACATCGCTCTACACATCACTCAGCACAACATTGAAAACATCACTCTACACATCACTCTGCACAACATTGAAAACATCACTCTACACATCACTCTACACAACTTTGAAAACATCACTCTATGCATCACTCTGCACAAGATTGAAAACAACACTCTACAAATCACTCGACACAACATTAAACAATCACTCTGCACATCACTCTACACAACATTGTAAACATCACTCTACACATCACTCTACACACCATTGAAAATATCACTCTACACATCACTCTACACAACACTGAAAACATCACTCAACACATCACTCTATACAACATTGAAAATATCACTCTACACATCACTCTACACAACATTGAAAACATCAATCTGCACATCACTCTACAGATTATTGAAAAAAACACTCTACACAACACTGAAAACATCACCCAATACATCACTCTACACAGCATTGAAAACATCACTCTGCACATCACTCTACACAACATTGTAAACATCACTCTACACATGACTCTACACAACATTGACAAAATCACTCTGTCCACCATTCTGCACAACATTGAAAACATCACTCTACACATCACTATATACAACGTAGAAAACATCACTCTGCACCTCACTCTGCACAACCTTGAAAACATCGCTGTACACATCACTCTGCACAACATTGGAAACTTCACTCTACGTATCACTCTGCACAACATCGAAAACATTACTCTACACATCACATCACTCTACTCATCACTCTACACAACATTGAAAACATCACTCTACACATCACTCTACACAACATTGAAAACATCACTCTACACTTCACTTTACACAACATTGAAAACATCACTCTACACTACATTGAAAACATCACTCTACACATGACTCTACACAACATTGAAAACATCACTCTATACATCACTCGATACAACATTGAAAAATTCACTCTACACATCACTCTACACAACATTGAAAACAACACTCTACAAATCACTCTACACAACACTGAAAACATCACTCAACACATCACTCTACACAACTTTGAAAACATCACTCTACACATCACTCTACAGAATATTGAAAACATCACTCTAAACATCACTCAACACACCATTGAAAACATCACTCTACACATCACTCTACACAACATTGAAAACATCAATCTACACATCACTCCACAGAACATTGAAAACATCACTCTACACATCACTCAACACACCATTGAAAACATCACTCAACACATCACTCTACACAACATTGAAAACATCACTCTACACATCACTCTACACAACATTGAAAAAATCAATCTACACATCACTCCACAGAACATTGAAAACATCACTCTACACATCACTCGACACAACATTGTAAACATCACTCTACACATCACTCTGCACACCATTGAAAATATCACTCTGCACAACATTGAAAACATCACTATACATATCACATCACTCTACACATCACTCTACACAACATTGAAAACATCACTCCACACATCACTCGACACAACATTGTAAACATCACTCTACACATCACTCTGCACACCATTGAAAATATCACTCTGCACTTCACTCTACACAACATTGAAAACATCAATCTACACATCACTCCACAGAACATTGAAAACATCACTCTACACATCGCTCTGCACACCATTGAAAACATCACTCTACATATCACTCTGCACAACATTGAAAACATCACTATACATATCACATCACTCTACACATCACTCTACACAACATTGAAAACATCACTCTACACATCACTCCACACAACATTGAAAACATCACTCTACACTTCACTCTACACAACATTGAAAACATCACTCTACACTACATTGAAAACATCACTCTACACATCACTCTACACAACATTGAAAATAACACTCTATACATCACTCTACACAACATTGAAAACATCAATCTACACATCACTCCACAGAACATTGAAAACATCACTCTACACATCACTCAACACACCATTGAAAACATCACTCAACACATCACTCTACAAAACATTGAAAACATCAATCTACACATCACTCCACAGAACATTGAAAACATCACTCTGCACTTCACTCTACACAACATTGAAAACATCGCACTAAACAACAATCTACACAACATTGAAAACATCAATCTACACATCACTCTGCAGAAATTTGAAAAAATCACTCTACACATCACTCTACACAACATTGAAAACATCACTCTGCACATCACTCGACACAAGATTGAAAACAACACTCTACACATCACGCCACACAACATTGAAATATCACGCTACACATCACTCTGCACAACATTGAAAACATCACTCTACACATCACTCTTCACAACATTGAAAACATCACTCTACACATCACTCTACACAACATTGAAAACATCACTCTACACATCACTCGACACAACATTGAAAACATCACTCTACACATCACTCTATACAACAGAGAAAACATCACTCTGCACCTCACTCTGCACAACATTGAAAAAAACTCTCTACACATCACTCTACACAACATTGAAAACATCACTCTACACATCACTCAGCACAACATTGAAAACATCACTCTACACATCACTCTGCACAACATTGAAAACATCACTCTACACATAACTCTACATAACTTTGAAAACATCACTCTACGCATCACTCTACACAAGATTGTATACAACACTCTACAAATAACTCGACACAACATTGAAAAAATCACTCTGCACATCACTCTACACAACATTGAAAACATCACTCTACACATGACTGTACACAACATTGAAAACATCACTCTACACATCACTCTACACAACATTGTAAACATCACTCTACACATGACTCTACACAACATTGAAAAAATCACTCTGTACATCACTCTACACAACATTGAAAACATCACTTTACACATCAATATATACAATATTGAAAACATCACTCTACACATCACTCCACACAACATTGAAAACATCATTCTACATATCACTCTGCACAACATTGAAAACAGCACTCTACACATCACTCTACACAACATTGAAAACATCACTCTACACATCATTCTGTACAACATTGAAAACATCACTCTACACATCACTATGCACAACATTGAAAACGTCACTCTACACATCACTCTATACAACATAGAAAACATCACTCTGCATCTCACTCTGCACAACATTGAAAACATCACTCTACACATCACTCTACACAACATTGAAAACATCACTCTACACATCACTCTACACAACATTGAAAACATCACTCCACACATCTATCTATACAATATTGAAAACATCACTGTACACATCACTCCACACAACATTGAAAACATCACTCTACATACCACTCTGCACAACATTGAAAACATCACTCTACACATCACTCTACACAACATTGAAAACATCACTGTACACATCACTCCGCACAACATTGAAAACATCAATCTGCACATCACCCTACACAACATTGAAAACATCACTCTACACATCACTCTACATAACATTGAAAACATCACTCTACACAACATTGAAAAGATGACTCTACACATCACTTTACACAACATTGAAAATATCACTCTGCACATCACTCTGCACAACATACAAAACATCACTCTACATATCACTCTGCACAACATTGAAAACATCACTCTACATGTTACATCACTCTACACATCAATCTACACAACATTGAAAACATCACTCTGCACATCACCCTACACAACATTGAAAACATCACTATACACATCACTCCACACAACATTGAAACGATCACTCTACACATCACTATACACAACATTCAAAATACCACTCTACACTTCACTCTACACAACATTGAAAACATCACTCTACACATCACTCGACACTACATTGAAAACATCACTCTACACATCACTCGACACAACATTGTAAACATCACTCTACACATCACTCTGCACACCATTGAAAACATCACTCTACACTTCACTCTACACAACATTGAAAACATCACTCTACACAACAATCTACCCAACATTTAAAACATCACTCAACACATCACTCTACTCAACATTGAAAACATCACTCTACACATCACTCTACACAACATTGAAAACATCACTCTACACAGCACTCTACACAACATTGAAAACATCATTCTACACAACAATCTACACAACATTGAAAACATCACTCTATACATCACTCTACACAACATTGAAAACATCACTCTACACATCAATCTATACAATATTGAAAACATCACTGTACACATCACTCCACACAACATTGAAAAAATCACTCTACATACCACTCTGCACAACATTGAAAACATCACTCTACACATCACTCTACACAACATTGAAAACATAACTCTACACATCACTCTACATAACATTGAAAACATCACTCTACAAAACATTGAAAAGATCACTCTACACATCACTTTACACAACATTGAAAATATCACTCTACACATCACTCTGCACAACATTCAAAATATCACTCTACACATCACTCTACACAACATTGAAAACATCACTCTACACATCACTCTACACAACATTGAAAACATCACTCTACACAGCACTCTACACAACAAAGAAAACATCACTCTGCACCTCACTCTGCACAACATTGAAAACATCACTCTACACATCACTCTGCACAACATTGAAAACATCACTCTACATATCACTCTACACAACTTTGAAAACATCACTCTACACTTCCCTCCACATAAGATTGAAAACATCACTCAACACATCACTCTACACAACATTGAAAACATCACTCTGCACATCACTCTACACAACATTGAAAACATCACTCGACACAGCACTCTTCACAACATTGAAAACATCACTCTACACATCACTCTATACAACATAGAAAACATCACTCTGCACCTCACTCTGCACAACATTGAAAACATCACTCTACACATCACTCTACACAACATTGAAAACATCACTCTACACATCACTCAGCACAACATTGAAAACATCACTCTACACATCACTCTGCACAACATTAAAGACATCACTCTACACATCACTCTGCACAACTTTGAAAACATCACTCTGCACTTCACTCTACACAACATTGAAAACATCACTCAACACATCACTCTACACAACATTGAAAACATCACTCTGCACATCACTCTACACAACATTGAAAACATCACTCTGCACAGCACTCTTCACAACATTGAAAACATCACTCTACACCACAATCTACACAACATTGAAAACATCACTCTACACATCAATCTATACAATTTTGAAAACATCACTCTACACATCACTCCACACAACATTGAAAACATCACTCTACATATCACTCTGCACAACATTGAAAACATCACTCTACACATCACTCTACACAACATTGAAAACATCACTCTACATATCACTCTGCACAACATTGAAAACATCACTATACATATCACATCGCCCTACACATCACTCTACACAGCATTGAAAACATCACTCTACTCATCACCCCACACTACATTGAAAACATCACTCTACATATCACTCTTCACAACATTGAAAACATCACTCTACATATCACATCACTCTACACATCACTCTACACAACATTGTAAACATCACTCTGCACATCACCCTACACAACATTGAAAACATCACTCTACACATCACTCTACATAACATTGATAACATCACTCTACACAACATTGAAACGATCACTCTACACATCACTATACACAACATTCAAAATATCACTCTACACATCACTCTACACAACATTGAAAACATCACTCTACACATCACTCGACACTACATTGAAAACATCACTCTACACATCACTCGACACAACATTGTAAACATCACTCTACACATCACTCTGCACACCATTGAAAACAACACTCTACACTTCACTCTACACAACATTGAAAACATCACTCTACACAACAATCTACACAACATTGAAAACATCACTCAACACATCACTCTACTCAACATTGAAAACATCACTCTACACATCACTCTACACAACATTGAAAACATCACTCTACACATCAATCTATACAATATTGAAAACATCACTGTACACATCACTCCACACAACATTGAAAAAATCACTCTACATACCACTCTGCACAACATTGAAAACATCACTCTACACATCACTCTACACAACATTGAAAACATAACTCTACACATCACTCTACATAACATTGAAAACATCACTCTACAAAACATTGAAAAGATCACTCTACACATCACTTTACACAACATTGAAAATATCACTCTACACATCACTCTGCACAACATTCAAAATATCACTCTACACATCACTCTACACAACATTGAAAACATCACTCTACACATCACTCTACACAACATTGAAAACATCACTCTACACAGCACTCTACACAACAAAGAAAACATCACTCTGCACCTCACTCTGCACAACATTGAAAACATCACTCTACACATCACTCTGCACAACATTGAAAACATCACTCTACATATCACTCTACACAACTTTGAAAACATCACTCTACACTTCCCTCCACATAAGATTGAAAACATCACTCAACACATCACTCTACACAACATTGAAAACATCACTCTGCACATCACTCTACACAACATTGAAAACATCACTCGACACAGCACTCTTCACAACATTGAAAACATCACTCTACACATCACTCTATACAACATAGAAAACATCACTCTGCACCTCACTCTGCACAACATTGAAAACATCACTCTACACATCACTCTACACAACATTGAAAACATCACTCTACACATCACTCAGCACAACATTGAAAACATCACTCTACACATCACTCTGCACAACATTGAAGACATCACTCTACACATCACTCTACACAACTTTGAAAACATCACTCTGCACTTCACTCTACACAACATTGAAAACATCACTCAACACATCACTCTACACAACATTGAAAACATCACTCTGCACATCACTCTACACAACATTGAAAACATCACTCTGCACAGCACTCTTCACAACATTGAAAACATCACTCTACACCACAATCTACACAACATTGAAAACATCACTCTACACATCAATCTATACAATTTTGAAAACATCACTCTACACATCACTCCACACAACATTGAAAACATCACTCTACATATCACTCTGCACAACATAGAAAACATCACTCTACACATCACTCTACACAACATTGAAAACATCACTCTACATATCACTCTGCACAACATTGAAAACATCACTATACATATCACATCGCCCTACACATCACTCTACACAGCATTGAAAACATCACTCTACTCATCACCCCACACTACATTGAAAACATCACTCTACATATCACTCTTCACAACATTGAAAACATCACTCTACATATCACATCACTCTACACATCACTCTACACAACATTGTAAACATCACTCTGCACATCACCCTACACAACATTGAAAACATCACTCTACACATCACTCTACATAACATTGATAACATCACTCTACACAACATTGAAACGATCACTCTACACATCACTATACACAACATTCAAAATATCACTCTACACATCACTCTACACAACATTGAAAACATCACTCTACACATCACTCGACACTACATTGAAAACATCACTCTACACATCACTCGACACAACATTGTAAACATCACTCTACACATCACTCTGCACACCATTGAAAACAACACTCTACACTTCACTCTACACAACATTGAAAACATCACTCTACACAACAATCTACACAACATTGAAAACATCACTCAACACATCACTCTACTCAACATTGAAAACATCACTCTACACATCACTCTACACAACATTGAAAACATACTCTACACAGCACTCTACACAACATTGAAAACATCATTCTACACAACAATCTACACAACATTGAAAACATCACTCTATACATCACTCTACACAACATTGAAAACATCACTCCACACATCAATCTATACAATATTGAAAACATCACTGTACACATCACTCCACACAACATTGAAAAAATCACTCTACATACCACTCTGCACAACATTGAAAACATCACTCTACACATCACTCTACACAACATTGAAAACATAACTCTACACATCACTCTACATAACATTGAAAACATCACTCTACAAAACATTGAAAAGATCACTCTACACATCACTTTACACAACATTGAAAATATCACTCTACACATCACTCTGCACAACATTCAAAATATCACTCTACACATCACTCAACACAACATTGAACACATCACTCTACACATCACTCTACACAACATTGAAAACATCACTCTACACAGCACTCTACACAACATAGAAAACATCACTCTGCACCTCACTCTGCACAACATTGAAAACATCACTCTACACATCACTCTGCACAACATTGAAAACATCACTCTACATATCACTCTACACAACTTTGAAACATCACTCTACACTTCCCTCCACATAAGATTGAAAACATCACTCAACACATCACTCTACACAACATTGAAAACATCACTCTGCACATCACTCTACACAACATTGAAAACATCACTCTACACAGCACTCTTCACAACATTGAAAACATCACTCTAAATATCACTCTACACAACATTGAAAACATCACTCTACACATCACTCTACACAACTTTGAAAACATCACTCTGCACTTCACTCGACACAACATTGAAAACATCACTCTACACATCACTCTGCACAACATTGAAAACATCACTCTACATATCACATCATTCTGCACCTCACTCTGCACAACATTGAAAACATCACTCTACACATCACTCTACACAACATTGAAAACATCACTCTGCACCTCACTCTGCACAACAATGAAAACATCACTCTGCACATCACTCTGCACAACATTGAAAACATCACTCTACACATCACTCTACACAACTTTGAAAACATCACTCTGCACTTCACTCGACACAACATTGAAAACATCACTCTACACATCACTCTGCACAACATTGAAAACATCACTCTACATATCACATCATTCTGCACCTCACTCTGCACAACATTGAAAACATCACTCTACACATCACTCTACACAACATTGAAAACATCACTCTACACATCACTCAGCACAGCATTGAAAACATCACTCTACACATCACTCTGCACAACATTGAAGGCATCACTCTACACATCACTCTACACAACATTGAAAACATCACTCTACACAGCACTCTTCACAACATTGAAAACATCACTCTACACCACAATCTACACAACATTGAAAACATCACTCTACACATCAATCTATACAATTTTGAAAACATCACTCTACACATCACTCCACACAACATTGAAAACATCACTCTACATATCACTCTGCACAACATTGAAAACATCACTCTACACATCACTCTACACAACATTGAAAACATCACTCTACATATCACTCTGCACAACATTGAAAACATCACTATACATATCACATCGCCCTACACATCACTCTACACAGCATTGAAAACATTACTCTACTCATCACCCCACACTACATTGAAAACATCACTCTACATATCACTCTTCACAACATTGAAAACATCACTCTACATATCACATCACTCTACACATCACTCTACACAACATTGTAAACATCACTCTGCACATCACCCTACACAACATTGAAAACATCACTCTACACATCACTCTACATAACATTGATAACATCACTCTACACAACATTGAAAAGATCACTCTACACATCACTATACACAACATTCAAAATATCACTCTACACATCACTCTACACAACATTGAAAACATCACTCTACACATCACTCGACACTACATTGAAAACATCACTCTACCCAGCACTCGACACAACATTGTAAACATCACTCTATACAACACTCTGCACACCATTGAAAACAACACTCTACACTTGACTCTACACAACATTGAAAACATCACTCTACACAATAATCTACACAACATTGAAAACATCACTCAACACATCACTCTACTCAACATTGAAAACATCACTCTACACATCACTCTACACAACATTGAAAACATCACTCTACACAGCACTCTACACAACATTGAAAACATCACTCTAATCAACAATCTACACAACATTGAAAACATCACTCTATACATCACTCTACACAACATTGAAAACATCACTCTACACATCAATCTATACAATATTGAAACATCACTGTACACATCACTCCACACAACATTGAAAACATCACTCTACATACCACTCTGCACAACATTGAAAACATCACTCTACACATCACTCTATACAACATTGTAAACATCACTCTACACATCACTCTGCACACCATTGAAAACAACACTCTACACTTCACTCTACACAACATTGAAAACATCACTCTACACAACAATCTACACAACATTGAAAACATCACTCAACACATCACTCTACTCAACATTGAAAACATCACTCTACACATCACTCTACACAACATTGAAAACATACTCTACACAGCACTCTACACAACATTGAAAACATCATTCTACACAACAATCTACACAACATTGAAAACATCACTCTATACATCACTCTACACAACATTGAAAACATCACTCCACACATCAATCTATACAATATTGAAAACATCACTGTACACATCACTCCACACAACATTGAAAAAATCACTCTACATACCACTCTGCACAACATTGAAAACATCACTCTACACATCACTCTACACAACATTGAAAACATAACTCTACACATCACTCTACATAACATTGAAAACATCACTCTACAAAACATTGAAAAGATCACTCTACACATCACTTTACACAACATTGAAAATATCACTCTACACATCACTCTGCACAACATTCAAAATATCACTCTACACATCACTCAACACAACATTGAAAACATCACTCTACACATCACTCTACACAACATTGAAAACATCACTCTACACAGCACTCTACACAACATAGAATACATCACTCTGCACCTCACTCTGCACAACATTGAAAACATCACTCTACACATCACTCTGCACAACATTGAAAACATCACTCTACATATCACTCTACACAACTTTGAAACATCACTCTACACTTCCCTCCACATAAGATTGAAAACATCACTCGACACATCACTCTACACAACATTGAAAACATCACTCTGCACATCACTCTACACAACATTGAAAACATCACTCTACACAGCACTCTTCACAACATTGAAAACATCACTCTAAATATCACTCTACACAACATTGAAAACATCACTCTACACATCACTCTACACAACTTTGAAAACATCACTCTGCACTTCACTCGACACAACATTGAAAACATCACTCTACACATCACTCTGCACAACATTGAAAACATCACTCTACATATCACATCATTCTGCACCTCACTCTGCACAACATTGAAAACATCACTCTACACATCACTCTACACAACATTGAAAACATCACTCTGCACCTCACTCTGCACAACAATGAAAACATCACTCTGCACATCACTCTGCACAACATTGAAAACATCACTCTACACATCACTCTACACAACTTTGAAAACATCACTCTGCACTTCACTCGACACAACATTGAAAACATCACTCTACACATCACTCTGCACAACATTGAAAACATCACTCTACATATCACATCATTCTGCACCTCACTCTGCACAACATTGAAAACATCACTCTACACATCACTCTACACAACATTGAAAACATCACTCTACACATCACTCAGCACAGCATTGAAAACATCACTCTACACATCACTCTGCACAACATTGAAGGCATCACTCTACACATCACTCTACACAACTTTGAAAACATCACTCTGCACTTCACTCTACACAACATTGAAAACATCACTCAACACATCACTCTACACAACATTGAAAACATCACTCTGCACATCACTCTACACAACATTGAAAACATCACTCTACACAGCACTCTTCACAACATTGAAAACATCACTCTACACCACAATCTACACAACATTGAAAACATCACTCTACACATCAATCTATACAATTTTGAAAACATCACTCTACACATCACTCCACACAACATTGAAAACATCACTCTACATATCACTCTGCACAACATTGAAAACATCACTCTACACATCACTCTACACAACATTGAAAACATCACTCTACATATCACTCTGCACAACATTGAAAACATCACTATACATATCACATCGCCCTACACATCACTCTACACAGCATTGAAAACATTACTCTACTCATCACCCCACACTATATTGAAAACATCACTCTACATATCACTCTTCACAACATTGAAAACATCACTCTACATATCACATCACTCTACACATCACTCTACACAACATTGTAAACATCACTCTGCACATCACCCTACACAACATTGAAAACATCACTCTACACATCACTCTACATAACATTGATAACATCACTCTACACAACATTGAAAAGATCACTCTACACATCACTATACACAACATTCAAAATATCACTCTACACATCACTCTACACAACATTGCAAACATCACTCTACACATCACTCGACACAACATTGAAAACATCACTCAACACATCACTCTACTCAACATTGAAAACATCACTCTACACATCACTCTACACAACATTGAAAACATCACTCTACACAGCACTCTACACAACATTGAAAACATCACTCTAATCAACAATCTACACAACATTGAAAACATCACTCTATACATCACTCCACACAACATTGAAAACATCACTCTACATACCACTCTGCACAACATTGAAAACATCACTCTACACATCACTCTATACAACATTGTAAACATCACTGTACATATCACTCCGCACAACATTGAAAACATCACTCTGCACATCACCCTACACAACATTGAAAACATCACTCTACACATCACTCTACATAACATTGAAAACATCACTCGACACAACATTGAAAAGATCACTCTACACATCACTTTACACAACATTGAAAATATCACTCTACACATCACTCTGCACAACATACAAAACATCACTCTACATGTCACATCACTCTACACATCACTATGCACAACATTCAAAATATCACTCTACACATCACTCTACACAACATTGAAAACATCACTCTACACATCACTCTACACAACATTGAAAACATCACTCTACACAGCACTCTACACAACATTGAAAACATCACTCTGCACATCACTCTACACAACATTGAAAACATCACTCTACACAGCACTCTTCACAACATTGAAAACATCACTCTACACCACAATCTACACAACATTGAAAACATCACTCTACACATCAATCTATACAATATTGAAAACATCACTCTACACATCACTCCACACAACATTGAAAACATCACTCTACATATCACTCTCCACAACATTGAAAACATCACTCTACACATCACTCTACGCAACATTGAAAACATCACTCTGCATATCACTCTGCACAACATTGAAAACATCACTATACATATCACATCGCCCTACACATCACTCTACACAGCATTGAAAACATCACTCTACTCATCACCCCACACAACATTGAAAACATCACTCTACATATCACTCGTCACAACATTGAAAACATCACTCTACATATCACATCACTCTACACATCACTCTACACAACATTGTAAACATCACTCTGCACATCACCCTACACAACATTGAAAACATCACTCTACACATCACTCTACATAACATTGATAACATCACTCTACACAACATTGAACATATCACTCTACACATCACTATACACAACATTCAAAATATCACTCTACACATCATTCTACACAACATTGAAAACATCACTCTACACATCACTCGACACTACATTGAAAACATCACTCTACCCATCACTCGACACAACATTGTAAACATCACTCTACACATCACTCTGCACACCATTGAAAACAACACTCTGCACTTCAATCTACACAACATTGAAAACATCACTCTACACAACAATCTACACAACATTGAAAACATCACTCTACATGCCACTCTGCACAACATTGAAAACATCACTCTACACATCACTCTATACAACATTGTAAACATCACTGTACATATCACTCCGCACAACATTGAAAACATCACTCTGCGCATCACCCTACACAACATTGAAAACATCACTCTACACATCACTCCACATAACATTGAAAACATCACTCGACACAACATTGAAAAGATCACTCTATACATCACTCTACACAACATTGAAAACATCACTCTACACATAACTCGACACAACATTGTAAAAATCACTCTACACATGAGTCTACACAACATTGAAAAAATCACTCTCTCTACATCATTCTGCACAACATTGAAAACATCAGTCCACACATCACTCTCCACAACATTGAAATATCACGCTACACATCACTCCACGCAACATTGAAAACATCACTCTACACATCAATCTTTACGATATTGAAAACATCACTCTACACATCACGCCACACAACATTGAAAATATCACTCTACACATCACTCTGCACAACATACAAAACATCACTCTACATATCACTCTGCACAACATTGAAAACATCACTCTGCATGTCACATCAATCTACACATCACGATGCACAACATTCAAAATATCACTCTACACATCACTCTACACAACATTGAAAACATCACTCTACACATCACTCTACACAACATTGAAAACATCACTCTACGCAGCACTCTACACAACACAGAAAACATCACTCTGCACCTCACTCTGCACAACATGAAAACATCACTCTACGCATCAATCTATACAATATTGAAAACATCACTCTACATATCACTCTGCATAACATTGAAAACATCACTATACATATCACATCACTCTGCACATCACTCTACACAGCATTGAAAACATCACTCTGCACATCACGCTGCACAACATTGAAAACATCACTCTACACATCACTCTACACAACATTGAAAACATCACTCTACACATTACTCTACATAACATTGAAAACATCACTCTACACAACATTGAATAGATCACTCTACACATCACTTTACACAACATTGAAAATATCACTCTGCACATCACTCTGCACAACATACAAAACATCACTCTACATATCACTCTGCACAACATTGAAAACATCACTCTACATGTTACATCACTCTACACATCACTCTACACAACATTGTAAACATCACTCTACACATCACCCTACACAACATTGAAAACATCACTCTACACATCACTCTACACAACATTGAAAACATCACTCGACACAACATTGAAAAGATCACCCTATATATCACTATGCACAACATTCAAAATATCGCTCTACACATCACTCGACACAACATTGAAAACACCACTCTACACATCACTCTACACAACATTGAAAACATCACTCTACACATCACTCTACACAACATAAAAAACATCATTCTGCACCTCACTCTGCACAACAATGAAAACATCACTCTGCACATCACTCTGCACAACATTGAAAACATCACTCTACATATCACTCTACACAACTTTGAAAACATCACTCTGCACTTCTCTCCACACAAGATTGAAAACATCACTCAAATCATCACTCTACACAAGATTGAAAACATCACTCTGCACATCACTCTACACAACATTGAAAACATCACTCTAAACAGAACTCTACACAACATTGAAGACATCACTCTACACAACAATCAACACAACATTGAAAACATCACTCTACGCATCAATCTATACAACATTGAAAACATCACTCTGCACATCACTCTACACAACATTGAAAACATCACTCTACACAGCACTCTTCACAACATTGAAAACATCACTCTACACCACAATCTACACAACATTGAAAACATCACTCTACACATCAATCTATACAATTTTGAAAACATCACTCTACACATCACTCCACACAACATTGAAAACATCACTCTACATATCACTCTGCACAACATTGAAAACATCACTCTACACATCACTCTACACAACATTGAAAACATCACTCTACATATCACTCTGCACAACATTGAAAACATCACTATACATATCACATCGCCCTACACATCACTCTACACAGCATTGAAAACATTACTCTACTCATCACCCCACACTACATTGAAAACATCACTCTACATATCACTCTTCACAACATTGAAAACATCACTCTACATATCACATCACTCTACACATCACTCTACACAACATTGTAAACATCACTCTGCACATCACCCTACACAACATTGAAAACATCACTCTACACATCACTCTACATAACATTGATAACATCACTCTACACAACATTGAAAAGATCACTCTACACATCACTATACACAACATTCAAAATATCACTCTACACATCACTCTACACAACATTGAAAACATCACTCTACACATCACTCGACACTACATTGAAAACATCACTCTACCCAGCACTCGACACAACATTGTAAACATCACTCTATACATCACTCTGCACACCATTGAAAACAACACTCTACACTTCACTCTACACAACATTGAAAACATCACTCTACACAATAATCTACACAACATTGAAAACATCACTCAACACATCACTCTACTCAACATTGAAAACATCACTCTACACATCACTCTACACAACATTGAAAACATCACTCTACACAGCACTCTACACAACATTGAAAACATCACTCTAATCAACAATCTACACAACATTGAAAACATCACTCTATACATCACTCTACACAACATTGAAAACATCACTCTACACATCAATCTATACAATATTGAAACATCACTGTACACATCACTCCACACAACATTGAAAACATCACTCTACATACCACTCTGCACAACATTGAAAACATCACTCTACACATCACTCTATACAACATTGTAAACATCACTCTACACATCACTCTGCACACCATTGAAAACAACACTCTACACTTCACTCTACACAACATTGAAAACATCACTCTACACAACAATCTACACAACATTGAAAACATCACTCAACACATCACTCTACTCAACATTGAAAACATCACTCTACACATCACTCTACACAACATTGAAAACATACTCTACACAGCACTCTACACAACATTGAAAACATCATTCTACACAACAATCTACACAACATTGAAAACATCACTCTATACATCACTCTACACAACATTGAAAACATCACTCCACACATCAATCTATACAATATTGAAAACATCACTGTACACATCACTCCACACAACATTGAAAAAATCACTCTACATACCACTCTGCACAACATTGAAAACATCACTCTACACATCACTCTACACAACATTGAAAACATAACTCTACACATCACTCTACATAACATTGAAAACATCACTCTACAAAACATTGAAAAGATCACTCTACACATCACTTTACACAACATTGAAAATATCACTCTACACATCACTCTACACAACATTGAAAACATCACTCTACACAGCACTCTACACAACATAGAAAACATCACTCTGCACCTCACTCTGCACAACATTGAAAACAGCACTCTACACATCACTCTGCACAACATTGAAAACATCACTCTACATATCACTCTACACAACTTTGAAACATCACTCTACACTTCCCTCCACATAAGATTGAAAACATCACTCAACACATCACTCTACACAACATTGAAAACATCACTCTGCACATCACTCTACACAACATTGAAAACATCACTCTACACAGCACTCTTCACAACATTGAAAACATCACTCTAAATATCACTCTACACAACATTGAAAACATCACTCTACACATCACTCTACACAACTTTGAAAACATCACTCTGCACTTCACTCGACACAACATTGAAAACATCACTCTACACATCACTCTGCACAACATTGAAAACATCACTCTACATATCACATCATTCTGCACCTCACTCTGCACAACATTGAAAACATCACTCTACACATCACTCTACACAACATTGAAAACATCACTCTGCACCTCACTCTGCACAACAATGAAAACATCACTCTGCACATCACTCTGCACAACATTGAAAACATCACTCTACACATCACTCTACACAACTTTGAAAACATCACTCTGCACTTCACTCGACACAACATTGAAAACATCACTCTACACATCACTCTGCACAACATTGAAAACATCACTCTACATATCACATCATTCTGCACCTCACTCTGCACAACATTGAAAACATCACTCTACACATCACTCTACACAACATTGAAAACATCACTCTACACATCACTCAGCACAGCATTGAAAACATCACTCTACACGTCACTCTGCACAACATTGAAGGCATCACTCTACACATCACTCTACACAACTTTGAAAACATCACTCTGCACTTCACTCTACACAACATTGAAAACATCACTCAACACATCACTCTACACAACATTGAAAACATCACTCTGCACATCACTCTACACAACATTGAAAACATCACTCTACACAGCACTCTTCACAACATTGAAAACATCACTCTACACCACAATCTACACAACATTGAAAACATCACTCTACACATCAATCTATACAATTTTGAAAACATCACTCTACACATCACTCCACACAACATTGAAAACATCACTCTACATATCACTCTGCACAACATTGAAAACATCACTCTACACATCACTCTACACAACATTGAAAACATCACTCTACATATCACTCTGCACAACATTGAAAACATCACTATACATATCACATCGCCCTACACATCACTCTACACAGCATTGAAAACATTACTCTACTCATCACCCCACACTACATTGAAAACATCACTCTACATGTCACTCTTCACAACATTGAAAACATCACTCTACATATCACATCACTCTACACATCACTCTACACAACATTGTAAACATCACTCTGCACATCACCCTACACAACATTGAAAACATCACTCTACACATCACTCTACATAACATTGATAACATCACTCTACACAACATTGAAAAGATCACTCTACACATCACTCTACACAACATTCAAAATATCACTCTACACATCACTCTACACAACATTGCAAACATCACTCTACACATCACTCGACACAACATTGAAAACATCACTCAACACATCACTCTACTCAACATTGAAAACATCACTCTACACATCACTCTACACAACATTGAAAACATCACTCTACACAGCACTCTACACAACATTGAAAACATCACTCTAATCAACAATCTACACAACATTGAAAACATCACTCTATACATCACTCCACACAACATTGAAAACATCACTCTACATACCACTCTGCACAACATTGAAAACATCACTCTACACATCACTCTATACAACATTGTAAACATCACTGTACATATCACTCCGCACAACATTGAAAACATCACTCTGCACATCACCCTACACAACATTGAAAACATCACTCTACACATCACTCTACATAACATTGAAAACATCACTCGACACAACATTGAAAAGATCACTCTACACATCACTTTACACAACATTGAAAATATCACTCTACACATCACTCTGCACAACATACAAAACATCACTCTACATGTCACATCACTCTACACATCACTATGCACAACATTCAAAATATCACTCTACACATCACTCTACACAACATTGAAAACATCACTCTACACATCACTCTACACAACATTGAAAACATCACTCTACACAGCACTCTACACAACATTGAAAACATCACTCTGCACATCACTCTACACAACATTGAAAACATCACTCTACACAGCACTCTTCACAACATTGAAAACATCACTCTACACCACAATCTACACAACATTGAAAACATCACTCTACACATCAATCTATACAATATTGAAAACATCACTCTACACATCACTCCACACAACATTGAAAACATCACTCTACATATCACTCTCCACAACATTGAAAACATCACTCTACACATCACTCTACACAACATTGAAAACATCACTCTACATATCACTCTGCACAACATTGAAAACATCACTATACATATCACATCGCCCTACACATCACTCTACACAGCATTGAAAACATCACTCTACTCATCACCCCACACAACATTGAAAACATCACTCTACATATCACTCGTCACAACATTGAAAACATCACTCTACATATCACATCACTCTACACATCACTCTACACAACATTGTAAACATCACTCTGCACATCACCCTACACAACATTGAAAACATCACTCTACACATCACTCTACATAACATTGATAACATCACTCTACACAACATTGAACATATCACTCTACACATCACTATACACAACATTCAAAATATCACTCTACACATCATTCTACACAACATTGAAAACATCACTCTACACATCACTCGACACTACATTGAAAACATCACTCTACCCATCACTCGACACAACATTGTAAACATCACTCTACACATCACTCTGCACACCATTGAAAACAACACTCTGCACTTCAATCTACACAACATTGAAAACATCACTCTACACAACAATCTACACAACATTGAAAACATCACTCTACATGCCACTCTGCACAACATTGAAAACATCACTCTACACATCACTCTATACAACATTGTAAACATCACTGTACATATCACTCCGCACAACATTGAAAACATCACTCTGCGCATCACCCTACACAACATTGAAAACATCACTCTACACATCACTCCACATAACATTGAAAACATCACTCGACACAACATTGAAAAGATCACTCTATACATCACTCTACACAACATTGAAAACATCACTCTACACATAACTCGACACAACATTGTAAACATCACTCTACACATGAGTCTACACAACATTGAAAAAATCACTCTCTCTACATCATTCTGCACAACATTGAAAACATCAGTCCACACATCACTCTCCACAACATTGAAATATCACGCTACACATCACTCCACGCAACATTGAAAACATCACTCTACACATCAATCTTTACGATATTGAAAACATCACTCTACACATCACGCCACACAACATTGAAAATATCACTCTACACATCACTCTGCACAACATACAAAACATCACTCTACATATCACTCTGCACAACATTGAAAACATCACTCTGCATGTCACATCAATCTACACATCACGATGCACAACATTCAAAATATCACTCTACACATCACTCTACACAACATTGAAAACATCACTCTACACATCACTCTACACAACATTGAAAACATCACTCTACGCAGCACTCTACACAACATAGAAAACATCACTCTGCACCTCACTCTGCACAACATGAAAACATCACTCTACGCATCAATCTATACAATATTGAAAACATCACTCTACATATCACTCTGCATAACATTGAAAACATCACTATACATATCACATCACTCTGCACATCACTCTACACAGCATTGAAAACATCACTCTGCACATCACGCTGCACAACATTGAAAACATCACTCTACACATTACTCTACATAACATTGAAAACATCACTCTACACAACATTGAATAGATCACTCTACACATCACTTTACACAACATTGAAAATATCACTCTGCACATCACTCTGCACAACATACAAAACATCACTCTACATATCACTCTGCACAACATTGAAAACATCACTCTACATGTTACATCACTCTACACATCACTCTACACAACATTGTAAACATCACTCTACACATCACCCTACACAACATTGAAAACATCACTCTACACATCACTCTACACAACATTGAAAACATCACTCGACACAACATTGAAAAGATCACCCTATATATCACTATGCACAACATTCAAAATATCGCTCTACACATCACTCGACACAACATTGAAAACACCACTCTACACATCACTCTACACAACATTGAAAACATCACTACACATCACTCTACACAACATAAAAAACATCATTCTGCACCTCACTCTGCACAACAATGAAAACATCACTCTGCACATCACTCTGCACAACATTGAAAACATCACTCTACATATCACTCTACACAACTTTGAAAACATCACTCTGCACTTCTCTCCACACAAGATTGAAAACATCACTCAAATCATCACTCTACACAACATTGAAAACATCACTCTGCACATCACTCTACACAACATTGAAAACATCACTCTAAACAGAACTCTACACAACATTGAAGACATCACTCTACACAACAATCAACACAACATTGAAAACATCACTCTACGCATCAATCTATACAATATTGAAAACATCACTCTACACATCACTCCACACAACATTGTAAACATCACTCTACATATCACTCTGCACAACATTGAAAACATCACTCTACACATCACTCTACACAACATTGAAATCATCACTCTACATATCACTCTGCATAACATTGAAAACATCACTCTACATATCACATCACTCTACACATCACTCTACACAACATTGTAAACATCACTCTGCACATCACGCTACACAACATTGAAAACATCACTCTACACATCACTCTACATAACATTGAAAACATCACTCTACACAACATTGAAAAGATCACTCTACACATCACTATACACAACATTCAAAATATCACTCTACACATCACTCTACACAACATTGAAAACATCACTCTACACATCACTCGACACTACATTGAACGCATCACTCTACACATCACTCAACACAACATTGTAAACATCACTCTACACATCACCGTACACAACATTGAAAACATCACTCTACACATCACTCGACACTACATTGAACGCATCACTCTACACATCACTCAACACAACATTGTAAACATCACTCTACACATCACTCTGCACAACATTGAAAACATCACTCTACACAACAATCTGCACAACATTGAAAACATCACTCGACATATCTCATCATTCTGCACCTCACTCTGCACAACATTGAAAACATCACTCCACACATCTATTTATACAATATTAAAAACATCACTGTACACATCACTCCACACAACATTAAAAACATCACTCTACATACCACTCTGCACAACATTGAAAACATCACTCTACACAACAATCTACACAACATTGAAAACATCACTCAACACATCACTCTGCTCAACATTGAAAACATCACTCTACACATCACTCTACACAACATTGAAAACATCACTCTACACAGCACTCTACACAACATTGAAAACATCACTCTACACAACAATCTACACAACATTGAAACCATCACTCTATACATCACTCCACACAACATTGAAAACATCACTCCACACATCTATCTATACAATATTGAAAACATCACTGTACACATCACTCCACACAACATTGAAAACATCACTCTACATACCACTCTGCACAACATTGAAAACATCACACTACACATCACTCTACACAACATTGAAAACAGCACTGTACATATCACTCCGCACAACATTGAAAACATCACTCTGCACATCACCCTACACAACATTGAAAACATCACTCTATACATTACTCTACATAACATTGAAAACATCACTCTACACAACATTGAAAAGATCACTCTACACATCACTTTACACAACATTGAAAATATCACTCTGCACATCACTCTGCACAACATACAAAACATCACTCTACATATCAATCTGCACAACATGGAAAACATGACTCTACATGTTACATCACTCTACACATCACTCTACACAACATTGTAAACATCACTCTACACATCACCGTACACAACATTGAAAACATCACTCTACACATCACTCTACACAACATTGAAAACATCACTCTACACAACATTGAAAAGAACACTCTACACATCACTATGCACAACATTCAAAATATCACTCTACACATCACTCGACACAACATTGAAAACATCACTCTACACATCACCCTACACAACATTGAAAACATCACTCTACACAACATAGAAAACATCATTCTGCACCTCACTCTGCACAAGAATGAAAACATCACTCTGCACATTACTCTGCACAACATTGAAAACATCACTCTACATATCACTCTACACAAGTTTGAAAAAATCACTCTACACTTCTCTCCACACAAGATTGAAAACATCACTCAAATCATCACTCTACACAACATTGAAAACATCACTCTGCACATCACTCTGCACAACAATGAAAACATCACTCTGCACATCACTCTGCACAACATTGAAAACATCACTCTACATATCACTCTACACAACTTTGAAAACATCACTCTACACTTCTCTCCACACAAGATTGAAAACATCACTCAAATCATCACTCTACACAACATTGAAAACATCACTCTGCACATCACTCTACACAACATTGAAAACATCACTCTAAAAAGAACTCTACACAACATTGAAAACATCACTCTACACAACAATCAACACAACATTGAAAACATCACTCTACGCATCAATCTATACAATATTGAAAACATCACTCTACACATCACTCCACACAACATTGTAAACATCACTCTACATATCACTCTGCACAACATTGAAAACATCACTCTACACATCACTCTACACAACATTGAAAACATCACTCTACACATCACTCTACATAACATTGAAAACATCACTCTACACAACATTGAAAAGATCACTCTACACATCACTATACACAACATTCAAAATATCACTCTACACATCACTCTACACAACATTGAAAACATCACTCTACACATCACTCGACACTACATTGAACGCATCACTCTACACATCACTCAACACAACATTGTAAACATCACTCTAAACATCACTCTGCACAACAATGAAAACATCACTCTGCACATTACTCTGCACAACATTGAAAAAATCACTCTACACAACAATCTACACAACATTGAAAACATCACTCAACACATCACTCTGCTCAACATTGAAAACATCACTCTACACATCACTCTACACAACATTGAAAACATCACTCTACACAACATAGAAAACATCATTCTGCACCTCACTCTGCACAAGAATGAAAACATCACTCTGCACATTACTCTGCACAACATTGAAAACATCACTCTACATATCACTCTACACAACTTTGAAAACATCACTCTACACTTCTCTCCACACAAGATTGAAAACATCACTCAAATCATCACTCTACACAACATTGAAAACATCACTCTGCACATCACTCTGCACAAAAATGAAAACATCACTCTGCACATCACTCTGCACAACATTGAAAACATCACTCTACATATCACTCTACACAACTTTGAAAACATCACTCTACACTTCTCTCCACACAAGATTGAAAACATCACTCAAATCATCACTCTACACTACATTGAAAACATCACTCTACATATCACTCTACACAACTTTGAAAACATCACTCTACACTTCTCTCCACACAAGATTGAAAACATCACTCAAATCATCACTCTACACAACATTGAAAACATCACTCTGCACATCACTCTACACAACATTGAAAACATCACTCTAAACAGAACTCTACACAACATTGAAAACATCACTCTACACAACAATCAACACAACATTGAAAACATCACTCTACGCATCAATCTATACAATATTGAAAACATCACTCTACACATCACTCCACACAACATGTGTAAACATCAGTCTACATATCACTCTGCACAACATTGAAAACATCACTCTACACATCACTCTACACAACATTCAAAACATCACTCTACACATCACTCTACATAACATTGAAAACATCACTCTACACAACATTGAAAAGATCACTCTACACATCACTATACACATCATTCAAAATATCACTCTACACATCACTCTACACAACATTGAAAACATCACTCTACACATCACTCGACACTACATTGAACGCATCACTCTACACATCACTCAACACAACATTGTAAATATCACTCTACACATCACTCTGCACAACAATGAAAACATCACTCTGCACATTACTCTGCACAACATTGAAAAAATCACTCTACACAACAATCTACACAACATTGAAAACATCACTCAACACATCACTCTGCTCAACATTGAAAACATCACTCTACACATCACTCTACACAACATTGAAAACATCACTCTACACAGCACTCTACACAACATTGAAAACATCACTCTACACAACAATCTGCACAACATTGAAAACATCACTCGACATATCTCATCATTCTGCACCTCACTCGGCACAACATTGAAAACATCACTCCACACATCTATTTATACAATATTGAAAACATCACTGTACACATCACTCCACACAACATTGAAAACATCACTCTACATACCACTCTGCACAACATTGAAAACATCACTCTACACAACAATCTACACAACATTGAAAACATCACTCAACACATCACTCTGCTCAACATTGAAAACATCACTCTACACAGCACTCTACACAACATTGAAAACATCACTCTACACAACAATCTGCACAACATTGAAACCATCACTCTATACATCACTCCACACAACATTGAAAACATCACTCCACACATCTATCTATACAATATTGAAAACATCACTGTACACATCACTCCACACAACATTGAAAACATCACTCTACATACCACTTTGCACAACATTGAAAACATCACACTACACATCACTCTACACAACATTGAAAACAGCACTGTACATATCACTCCGCACAACATTGAAAACATCACTCTGCACATCACCCTACACAACATTGAAAACATCACTCTATACATTACTCTACATAACATTGAAAACATCACTCTACACAACATTGAAAAGATCACTCTACACATCACTTTACACAACATTGAAAATATCACTCTGCACATCACTCTGCACAACATACAAAACATCACTCTACATATCTCTCTGCACAACATGGAAAACATGACTCTACATGTTACATCACTCTACACATCACTCTACACAACATTGTAAACATCACTCTACACATCACCGTACACAACATTGAAAACATCACTCTACACATCACTCTACACAACATTGAAAACATCACTCTACACAACATTGAAAAGAACACTCTACACATCACTATGCACAACATTCAAAATATCACTCTACACATCACTCGACACAACATTGAAAAAATCACTACACATCACCCTACACAACATTGAAAACATCACTCTACACAACATAGAAAACATAATTCTGCACCTCACTCTGCACAAGAATGAAAACATCACTCTGCACATTACCTGCACAACATTGAAAACATCACTCTACATATCACTCTACACAACTTTGAAAACATCACTCTACACTTCCCTCCACTCAAGATTGAAAACATCACTCAACTCATCACTCTACACAGCATTGAAAACATCACTCTACACATCACCCTACACAACATTGAAAACATCACTCTACATATCACTCTGCACAACATTGAAAACATCACTCGACATATCTCATCATTCTGCACCTCACTCTGCACAACATTGAAAACATCACTCTACACATCACTCTACATAACATTGAAAACATCACTCTACACAACATTGAAAAGATCACTCTACACATCACTATACACAACATTCAAAATATCACTCTACACATCACTCTACACAACATTGAAAACATCACTCTACACATCACTCGACACTACATTGAAAGCATCACTCTACACATCACTCGACACAACATTGTAAACATCACTCTATACATCACTCTACACAACATTGAGATCATCACTCCACACATCTATCTATACAATATTGAAAACATCACTGTACACATCACTCCACACAACATTGAAAACATCACTCTACATACCACTCTGCACAACATTGAAAACATCATTCTACACATCACTCTACACAACATTGAAAACATCACTCTACATATCACTCCGCACAACATTGAAAACATCACTCTGCACATCACCCTACACAACATTGAAAACATCACTCTACACAACATTGAAAAGATCACTCTACACATCACTTTACACAACATTGAAAATATCACTCTGCACATCACTCTGCACAACATACAAAACATCACTCTACATATCACTCTGCACAACATTGAAAACATGACTCTACATGTTACATCACTCTACACATCACTCTACACAACATTGTAAACATCACTCTACACATCACCCTACACAACATTGAAAACATCACTCTACACATCACTCTACACAACATTGAAAACATCACTCTACACAACATTGAAAAGATCACTCTACACATCACTATGCACAACATTCAAAATATCACTCTACACATCACTCGACACAACATTGAAAAAATCACTCTACACATCACTTTACACAACATTGAAAACATCACTCTACACAACATAGAAAACATAATTTTGCACCTCACTCTGCACAACAATGAAAACATCACTCTGCAAATCACTCTGCACAACATTGAAAACATCACTTTACATATCACTCTACACAACTTTGAAAACATCACTCTAAACAGAACTCTACACAACATTGAAAACATCACTCTACACAACAATCAACACAACATTGAAAACATCACTCTACATATCACTCTGCATAACATTGAAAACATCACTATACATATCACATCACTCTGCACATCACTCTACACAGCATTGAAAACATCACTCTACACATCACCCTACACAACATTGAAAACATCATTCTACATATCACTCTGCACAACATTGAAAACATCACTCGACATATCACATCATTCTGCACCTCACTCTGCACAACATTGAAAACATCACTCTACACATCACTCTACACAACATTGAAAACACCACTCTACATATCACTCTGCACAACATTGAAAACATCACTCTACACATCACTCAGCACAACATTGAAAACTTCACTCTACATATCACTCTGCACAACATTGAAAACATCACTCGACATATCAAATCATTCTGCACCTCACTCTGCACAACATTGAAGACATCACTCTACACATCACTCTACACAACTTTGAAAACATCACTCTGCACTTCACTCTACACAACATTGAAAACATCACTCAACACATCACTCTACACAACATTGAAAACATCACTCTACACAGCACTCTTCACAACATTGAAAACATCACTCTACACCACAATCTACACAACATTGAAAACATCACTCTACACATCAATCTATACAATATTGAAAACATCACTCTACACATCACTCCACACAACATTGAAAACATCACTCTACATATCACTCTGCACAACATTGAACACATCACTCTACACATCACTCTACACAACATTGAAAACATCACTCTACATATCACTCTGCACAACATTGAAAACATCACTATACATATCACATCGCCCTACACATCACTCTACACAGCATTGAAAACATCACTCTACTCATCACCCCACACAACATTGAAAACATCACTCTACATATCACTCTTCACAACATTGAAAACATCACTCTACACATCACTCTACACAACATTGTAAACATCACTCTGCACATCACCCTACACAACATTGAAAACATCACTCTACACATCACTCTACATAACATTGATAACATCACTCTACACAACATTGAAAAGATCACTCTACACATCACTATACACAACATTCAAAATATCACTCTACACATCACTCTACACAACATTGAAAACATCACTCTACACATCACTTGACACTACATTGAAAACATCACTCTACCCATCACTCGACACAACATTGTAAACATCACTCTACACATCACTCTGCACACCATTGAAAACAACACTCTACACAGAACTCTACACAACATTGAAAACATCACTCTAATCAACAATCTACACAACATTGAAAACATCACTCTATACATCACTCTACACAACATTGAAAACATCACTCTACACATCAATCTATACAATATTGAAACATCACTGTACACATCACTCCACACAACATTGAAAACATCACTCTACATACCACTCTGCACAACATTGAAAACATCACTCTACACATCACTCTATACAACATTGTAAACATCACTGTACATATCACTCCGCACAACATTGAAAACATCACTCTGCACATCACCCTACACAACATTGAAAACATCACTCTACACATCACTCTACATAACATTGAAAACATCACTCGACACAACATTGAAAAGATCACTCTACACATCACTTTACACAACATTGAAAATATCACTCTACACATCACTCTGCACAACATACAAAACATCACTCTACATATCACTCTGCACAACATTGAAAACATCACTCTGCATGTCACATCAATCTACACATCACGATGCACAACATTCAAAATATCACTCTACACATCACTCTACACAACATTGAAAACATCACTCTACACATCACTCTACACAACATTGAAAACATCACTCTACGCAGCACTCTACACAACATAGAAAACATCACTCTGCACCTCACTCTGCACAACATTGAAAACATCACTCTACACATCACTCTGCACAACATTGAAAACATCACTCTACATATCACTCTACACAACTTTGAAAACATCACTCTACACTTCCCTCCACACAAGATTGAAAGCATCACTCAACTCATCACTCTACACAACATTGAAAACATCACTCTGCACATCACTCTACAGAACATTGAAAACATCACACTAAACAACACTCTACACAACATTGAAAACATCACTCTACACAACATTCAACACAACATTGAAAACATCACTCTACACATCAATCTATACAATATTGAATACATCACTGTACACAACACTCCACACAACATTGAAAACATCACTCTACATATCACTCTGCACAGCATTGAAAACATCACTCTGCACATCACTCTACACAACATTGAAAACATCACTCTACATATCACTCTGCATAACATTGAAAACATCACTATACATATCACATCACTCTGCACATCACTCTACACAGCATTGAAAACATCACTCCACACATCACCCTACACAACATTGAAAACATCACTCTACATATCACTCTGCACAACATTGAAAACATCACTATACATATCAGAATCACTCTAAACAACATTGTAAACATCACTCTGCACATCACGCTACACAACATTGAAAACATCACTCTACACATCACTCTACATAACAATGAAAACATCACTCGACACAACATTGAAAAGATCACTCTACACATCATATACACAACATTCAAAATATCACTCTACACATCACTCTACACAACATTGAAAACATCACTCCACACATCAGTCGACACGACATTGAAAGCATCACTCTACACATCACTCGACACAACATTGTAAACATCACTCTACACATCACGCTGCACACAATTGAAAACATCACTCTACACTTCACTCTACACAACATTGAAAAAATCACTCTACACAACAATCTACACAACATTGAAAACATCACTCAACACATCACTCTGCTCAACATTGAAAACATCACTCTATACATCACTCCACACAACATTGAAAACATCACTATACATATCACATCACTCTACACATCACTCTACACATCACTCGACACAACATTGAAAACATCACTCTACACATCACTTTACACAACATTGAAAACATCACTCTACACAACATAGAAAACATCATTCTGCACCTCACTCTGCACAACAATGAAAACATCACTCTGCAAATCACTCTGCACAACATTGAAAACATCACTCTACATATCACTCTACACAACTTTGAAAACATCACTCTACACTTCCCTCCACACAAGATTGAAAACATCACTCAACTCATCACTCTAATCAACATTGAAAACATCACTCTGCACATCACTCTACACAAAATTGAAAACATCACTCTAAACAGTACTCTACACAACATTGAAAACATCACTCTACACAACAATCAACACAACATTGAAAACATCACTCTACACATCAATCTATACAATATTGAAAACATCACTCTACACATCACTCCACACAACATTGTAAACATCACTCTACATATCACTCTGCACAACATTGAAAACATCACTCTACACATCACTCTACACAATATTGAAAACATCACTCTGCACATCACTCTACACAGCATTGAAAACATCACTCTACATATCACTCTGCACAACATTGAAAACATCACTCGACATATCACATCATTCTGCACCTCACTCTGCACAACATTGAAAACATCACTCTACACATCACTCTACACAACATTGAAAACACCACTCTACACATCACTCGGAACAACATTGAAAACATCACTCTACCATCACTCTACACAACTTTGAAAACATCACTCTGCACTTCACTCTACACAACATTGAAAACATCACTCAACACATCACTCTACACAACATTGAAAATATCACTCTGCACATCACTCTACACAACATTGAAAACATCACTCTACACAGCACTCTGCACAACATTGAAAACATCACTCTACACCACAATCTACACAACATTGAAAACATCACTCTACACATCAATCTATACAATATTGAAAACATCACTCTACACATCACTCCACACAACATTGAAAACATCACTCTGCATATCACTCTGCACAACATTGAAAACATCACTCTATACATCACTCTACACAACATTGTAAACATCACTCTACACATCACTCTGCACAACATTGAAAACATCACTCTACACATCACCCCACACAACATTGAAAACACCACTCTACATATCACTCTTCACAACATTGAAAACATAACTCTACATATCACATCACTCTACACAACATTGTAAACATCACTCTGCACATCACCCTACACAACATTGAAAACATCACTCTACACATCACTCTACATAACATTGATAACATCACTCTACACAACATTGAAAAGATCACTCTACACATCACTATACACAACATTCAAAATATCACTCTACACATCACTCTACACAACATTGAAAACATCACTCTACACATCACTCGACACTACATTGAAAACATCACTCTACACATCACTCGACACAACATTGTAAACATCACTCTACACATCACTCTGCACACCATTGAAAACATCACTCTACACTTCACTCTACACAACATTGAAAATATCACTCTACACAACAATCTACACAACATTGAAAACATCACTCAACACATCACTCTACTCAACATTGAAAACATCACTCTACACATCACTCTACACAACATTGAAAACATCACTCTACACAGCACTCTACACAACATTGAAAACATCATTCTACACAACAATCTACACAACTTTGAAAACATCACTCTATACATCACTCTACACAACATTGAAAACATCACTCTACACATCAATCTATACAATATTGAAAACATCACTGTACACATCACTCCACACAACATTGAAAACATCACTCTACATACCACTCTGCACAACATTGAAAACATCACACTACACATCACTCTACACAACATTGAAAACATCACTGTACATATCACACCGCACAACATTGAAAACATCACTCTGCACATCACAATACACAACATTGAAAATATCACTCTACACAACATTGAAAAGATCACTCTACACATCACTTTACACAACATTGAAAATATCACTCTGCATATCACTCTGCACAACATACAAAACATCACTCTACATATCACACTGCACAACATTGAAAACATGACTCTACATGTTGCATCACTCTACACATCACTCTACACAACATTGTAAACATCACTCTACACATCACCCTACACAACATTGAAAACATCACTCTACACATCACTCTACACAACATTGAAAACATCACTCTACACAACATTGAAAAGATCACTCTACACATCACTATGCACAACATTCAAAATATCAATCTACACATCACTCGACACAACATTGAAAACATCACTCTACACATCACTTTACACAACATTGAAAACATCACTCTACACAACATAGAAAACATCATTCTGAACCTCACTCTGCACAACAATGAAAACATCACTCTGCAAATCACTCTGCACAACATTGAAAACATCACTCTACATATCACTCTACACAACTTTGAAAACATCACTCTACACTTCCCTCCACACAAGATTGAAAACATCACTCAACTCATCACTCTAATCAACATTGAAAACATCACTCTGCACATCACTCTACACAACATTGAAAACATCACTCTAAACAGAACTCTACACAACATTGAAAACATCACTCTACACAACAATCAACACAACATTGAAAACATCACTCTACACATCAATCTATACAATATTGAAAACATCACTCTACACATCACTCCACACAACATTGTAAACATCACTCTACATATCACTCTGCACAACATTGAAAACATCACTCTGCACATCACTCTACACAGCATTGAAAACATCACTCTACACATCACCCTGCATAACATTGAAAACATCACTCTACATATCACTCTGCACAACATTGAAAACATCACTCGACATATCACATCATTCTGCACCTCACTCTGCACAACATTGAAAACATCACTCTACACATCACTCTACACAACATTGAAAACGCCACTCTACACATCACTCGGAACAACATTGAAAACATCACTCTACCCATCACTCTACACAACTTTGAAAACATCACTCTGCACTTCACTCTACACAACATTGAAAACATCACTCAACACATCACTCTACACAACATTGAAAACATCACTCTGCACATCACTCTACACAACATTGAAAACATCACTCTACACAGCACTCTGCACAACATTGAAAACATCACTCTACAACACAATCTACACACAACATTGAAAACATCACTCTACACATCAATCTATACAATATTGAAAACATCACTCTACACATCACTCCACACAACATTGAAAACATCACTCTGCATATCACGCTGCACAACATTGAAAACATCACTCTACACATCACTCTACACAACATTGAAAACATCACTGTACATATCACTCCGCACAACATTGAAAACATCACTCTGCACATCACCCTACACAACATTGAAAACATCACTCCACACATCACTCTACATAACATTGAAAACATCACTCTACACAACATTGAAAAGATCACTCTACACATCACTTTACACAACATTGAAAATATCACTCTACACATCACTCTGCACAACATACAAAACATCACTCTACATATCACTCTGCACAACATTGAAAACATCACTCTACATGTCACATCACTCTACACATCACTATGCACAACATTCAAAATATCACTCTACACATCATTCTACACAACATTGAAAACATCACTCTACACATCACTCTGCACAACAATGAAAACATCACTCTACATATCACATCATTCTGCACCTCACTCTGCACAACATTGAAAACATCACTCTACACATCACTCTACACAACATTGAAAACATCACTCTACACATCACTCAGCACAACATTGAAAACATCACTCTACACATCACTCTGCACAACATTGAAGACATCACTCTACACATCACTCTACACAACTTTGAAAACATCACTCTGCACTTCACTCTACACAACATTGAAAACATCACTCTACATATCACTCTGCACAACATTGAAAACATCACTATACATATCACATCACCCTACACATCACTCTACACAGCATTGAAAACATCACTCTACTCATCACCCCACACAACATTGAAAAAATCACTCTACATATCACTCTTCACAACATTGAAAGCATCACTCTACATATCACATCACTCTACACATCACTCTACACAACATTGTAAACATCACACTGCACATCACCCTACACAACATTGAAAACATCACTCTACACATCACTCTACATAACATTGATAACATCACTCTACACAACATTGAAAAGATCACTCTACACATCACTATAGACAACATTCAAAATATCACTCTACACATCACTCTACACAACATTGAAAACATCACTCTACGCATCAATCTATACAATATTGAAAACATCACTGTACACATCACTCGACACAACATTGTAAACATCACTCTACACATCACTCTGCACACCATTGAAAACAACACTCTACACTTCACTCTACACAACATTGAAAACATCACTCTGCACAACAATCTACACAACATTGAAAACATCACTCAACACATCACTCTACTCAACATTGAAAACATCACTCTACACAACAATCTGCACAACATTGAAAACATCACACTACACTGCACTCTACACAACATTGAAAACATCAATCTACACAACAATCTACACAACATTGAAAACATCACTCTATACATCACTCTACACAACATTGAAAACTTCACTCTACACATCAGTCTATACAATATTGAATACATCACTGTACACATCACTCCACACAACATTGAAAACATCACTCTACATACCACTCTGCACAACATTGAAAACATCACTCTACACATCACTCTACACAACATTGAAAATATCACTGTACATATCACTCCGCACAACATTGAAAACATCACTCTGCACATCACCCTACACAACATTGAAACATCACTCTACACATCACTCTACATAACATTGAAAACATCACTCTGCACAACATTGAAAAGATCACTCTACACATCACTTTATACAACATTGAAAATATCACTCTACACATCACTCTGCACAACATACAAAACATCACTCTACATATCACTCTGCACAACATTGAAAACATCACTCTACATGTCACATCACTCTACACATCACTATGCACAACATTCAAAATATCACTCTACACATCACTCTACATAACATTGAAAACATCACTCTACACATCCCTCCACACAAGATTGAAAACATCACTCAACTCATCACTCTACACAACATTGAAAACATCACTCTGCACATCACTCGACACAACATTGAAAACATCACACTAAACAGCACTCTACACAACATTGAAAACATCACTCTACACAACAATCAACACAACATTGAAAACATCACTCTACACAACAATCTACACAACATTGAAACCATCACTCTATACATCACTCTATACAACATTGAAAACATCACTCTACACATCTATCTATACAATATTGAAAACATCACTGTACACATCACTCCACACAACATTGAAAACATCACTCTACATACCACTCTGCACAACTTTGAAAACATCACTCTACACATCACTCTACACAACATTGAAAACATCACTGTACATATCACTCCGCACAACATTGAAAACATCACTCTGCACATCACCCTACACAACATTGAAAACATCACTCAACACATCACTCTACATAACATTGAACACATCACTCTACACAACATTGAAAAGATCAATCTACACATCACTTTACACAACATTGAAAGTATCACTCTGCACATCACACTGCACAACATACAAAACATCACTCTACATATCACTCTGCACAACATTGAAAACATCACTCTACATGTTACATCACTCTACACATCACTCTACACAACATTGTAAACATCACTCTACACATCACCCTACACAACATTGAAAACATCACTATACACATCACTCTACACAACATTGAAAACATCACTCTACACAACATTGAAAAGATCACTCTACACATCACTATGCACAACATTCAAAATATCACTCTGCACATCACTCTACACAACATTGAAAACATCACTCTACACATCACTCTACACAACATTGAAAACATCACTCTGCACATCACTCTACACAACATAGAAAACATCACTCTGCACCTCACTCTGCACAACAATGAAAACATCACTCTGCACATCACTCCGCACAACATTGAAAACATCACTCTACACATCACTCTACACAACTTTGAAAACATCACTCTGCACTTCACTCTACACAACATTGAAAACATCACTCTACACATCACTCTGCACAACATTGAAAACATCACTCTACATATCACATCAATCTGCACCTCACTCTGCACAACATTGAAAACATCACTCTACACATCACTCTACACAACATTGAAAACATCACTCCACACATCACTCATCACAACATTGGAAACATCACTCTGCACATCACTCTGCACAACATTGAAGACATCACTCTACACATCACTCTACACAACTTTGAAAAAATCACTCTGCACTTCACTCTACACAACATTGAAAACATCACTCAACACATCACTCTACACAACATTGAAAACATCACTCTGCACATCACTCTACACAACATTGAAAACATCACTCTTCACAGCACTCTTCACAACATTGAAAACATCACTCTACACCACAATCTACACAACATTGAAAACATCACTCTACAAATCAATCTATACAATATTGAAAATGTTCACTCTACACATCACTCCACACAACATTGAAAACATCACTCTACTTATCACTCTGCACAACATTGAAAACATCACTATACATATCACATCACCCTACACATCACTCTACACAGCATTGAAAACATCACTCTACTCATCACCCCACACAACATTGAAAACATCACTCTACATATCACTCTTCACAACATTGAAAGCATCACTCTACATATCACATCACTCTACACATC
Organism: Pristiophorus japonicus; assembly: GCF_044704955.1. Lineage (NCBI taxonomy): Eukaryota > Metazoa > Chordata > Chondrichthyes > Pristiophoridae > Pristiophorus > Pristiophorus japonicus. Next base: position 12,631,717 of record NC_092005.1, read on the forward strand.
ACTCTACACAACATTGTAAACATCACACTGCACATCACCCTACACAACATTGAAAACATCACTCTACACATCACTCTACATAACATTGATAACATCACTCTGCACAACATTGAAAAGATCACTCTACACATCACTATAGACAACATTCAAAATATCACTCTACACATCACTCTACACAACATTGAAAACATCACTCTACACATCAATCTATACAATATTGAAAACATCACTGTACACATCACTCGACACAACATTGTAAACATCACTCTACACATCACTCTGCACACCATTGAAAACAACACTCTACACTTCACTCTACACAACATTGAAAACATCACTCTACACAACAATCTACACAACATTGAAAACATCACTCACCACATCACTCTACTCAACATTGAAAACATCACTCTACACAACAATCTGCACAACATTGAAAACATCACACTACACTGCACTCTACACAACATTGAAAACATCACTCTACACAACAATCTACACAACATTGAAAACATCACTCTATACATCACTCTACACAACATTGAAATCATCACTCTACACATCAATCTATACAATATTGAAAACATCACTGTACACATCACTCCACACAACATTGAAAACATCACTCTACATACCACTCTGCACAACATTGAAAACATCACTCTACACATCACTCTACACAACACTGAAAACATCACTGTACATATCACTCCGCACAACATTGAAAACATCACTCTGCACATCACCCTACACAACATTGAAAACATCACTCTACACATCACTCTACATAACATTGAAAACATCACTCTGCACAACATTGAAAAGATCACTCTGCACATCACTTTACACAACATTGAAAATATCACTCTACACATCACTCTGCACAACATACAAAACATCACTCTACATATCACTCTGCACAACATTGAAAACATCACTCTACATGTCACAACACTCTACACATCACTATGCACAACATTCAAAATATCACTCTACACATCACTCTACATAACATTGAAAACATCACTCTACACATCACTCTACACAACATTGAAAACATCACTCTACACAGCACTCTACACAACATAGAAAACATCACTCTGCACCTCACTCTGCACAACATTGGAAACATCACTCTACACATCACTCTGCACAACATTGAAAACATCACTCTACATATCATCTCTACACAACTTTGAAAACATCACTCTACACATCCCTCCACACAAGATTGAAAACATCACTCAACTCATCACTCTACACAACATTGAAAACATCACTCTGCACATCACTCGACACAACATTGAAAACATCACACTAAACAGCACTCTACACAACATTGAAAACATCACTCTACACAACAATCAACACAACATTGAAAACATCACTCTACACAACAATCTACACAACATTGAAACCATCACTCTATACATCACTCTACACAACATTGAAAACATCACTCTACACATCTATCTATACAATATTGAAAACATCACTGTACACATCACTCCACACAACATTGAAAACATCACTCTACATACCACTCTGCACAACATTGAAAACATCACTCTACACATCACTCTACACAACATTGAAAACATCACTGTACATATCACTCCGCACAACATTGAAAACATCACTCTGCACATCACCCTACACAACATTGAAAACATCACTCTACACATCACTCTACATAACATTGAAAACATCACTCTACACAACATTGAAAAGATCAATCTACACATCACTTTACACAACATTGAAAGTATCACTCTGCACATCACACTGCAAAACATACAAAACATCACTCTACATATCACTCTGCACAACTTTGAAAACATCACTCTACATGTTACATCACTCTACACATCACTCTACACAACATTGTAAACATCACTCTACACAACATTGAAAAGATCACTCTACACATCACTATGCACAACATTCAAAATATCACTCTGCACATCACTCTACACAACATTGAAAACATCACTCTACACATCACTCTACACAACATTGAAAACATCACTCTGCACATCACTCTACACAACATAGAAAACATCACTCTGCACCTCACTCTGCACAACAATGAAAACATCACTCTGCACATCACTCCGCACAACATTGAAAACATCACTCTACACATCACTCTACACAACTTTGAAAACATCACTCTGCACTTCACTCTACACAACATTGAAAACATCACTCTACACATCACTCTGCACAACATTGAAAACATCACTCTACATATCACATCATTCTGCACCTCACTCTGCACAACATTGAAAACATCACTCTACACATCACTCTACACAACATTGAAAACATCACTCCACACATCACTCATCACAACATTGGAAACATCACTCTACACATCACTCGGCACAACATTGAAGACATCACTCTACACATCACTCTACACAACTTTGAAAAAATCACTCTGCACTTCACTCTACACAACATTGAAAACATCACTCAACACATCACTCTACACAACATTGAAAACATCACTCTGCACATCACTCTACACAACATTGAAAACATCACTCTTCACAGCACTCTTCACAACATTGAAAACATCACTCTACACCACAATCTACACAACATTGAAAACATCACTCTACAAATCAATCTATACAATATTGAAAACATCACTCTACACATCACTCCACACAACATTGAAAACATCACTCTACATATCACTCTGCACAACATTGAAAACATCACTCTACACATCACTCTACACAACATTGAAAACATCACTCTACATATCACTCTGCACAACATTGAAAACATCACTATACATATCACATCACCCTACACATCACTCTACACAGCATTGAAAACATCACTCTACTCATCCACCCACACAACATTGAAAACATCACTCTACACATCACTCTACACAACATTGTAAACATCACTCTACGCATCACTCTGCACACCATTGAAAACAATACTCTACACTTCACTCTACACAACATTGAAAACATCACTCTACACAACAATCTACACAACATTGAAAACATCACTCAACACATCACTCTACTCAACATTGAAAACATCACTCTACACATCACTCTACACAGCATTGAAAACATCACTCTACACAGCACTCTACAAAACATTGAAAACATCACTCTACACAACAATCTACACAACATTGAAAACATCACTCTATACATCACTCTACACAACATTGAATACATCACTCTACACATCAATCTATACAATATTGAAAACATCACTGTACACATCACTCCACACAACATTGAAAACATCACTCTACATATCACTCTGCACAACATTGAAAACATCACTCTGCACATCACTCTACACAACATTGAAAACATCACTCTACAAATCACTCTGCACAACATTCAAAACATCACCATACATATCACATCACTCTGCACATCAAACTACACAGCATTGAAAACATCACTCTACACAACATTGAAAAAATCACTCTACATATCACTCTTCACAACATTGAAAACATCACTCTACATATCACATCACTCTACACATCATTCTACACAACATTGTAAACATCACTCTGCACATCACACGACACAACATTGAAAACATCACTCGACACATCACTCTACATAACATTGAAAACATCACTCTACACAACATTGAAAAGATCACTCTACACTTCACTATACACAACATTCAAAATATCACTCTACACATCACTCTACACAACATTGAAAACATCACTCCACACATCACTCGACACTACATTGAAAACATCACTCTACACATCACTCGACACAACATTGTAAACATCACTCTACACATCACTCTGCACAACATTGAAAACATCACTCTACACAACAATCTGCACAACATTGAAAACATCACTCAACACATCACTCTACTCAACATTGAAAACATCACTCTACACATCAGTCTACACAACATTGAAAACATAACTCTACACAGCACTCTACACAACATTGTAAACATCACTCTACACAAAAATCTACACAACATTGAAAACATCACTCTATACATCACTCTACACAACATTGAAAACATCACTCTACACATCAATCTATACAATATTGAAAACATCACTGTACACATCACTCCACACAACATTGAAAACATCACTCTACATACCACTCTGCACAACATTGAAAACATCACTCTACACATCACTCTACACAACATTGAAAACCTCACTGTACATATCACTCCGCACAACATTGAAAACATCACTCTGCACATCACCCTACACAACACTGAAAACATCACTCTACACATCACTCTACATAACATTGAAAACATCACTCTACACAACATTGAAAAGATCACTCTACACATCACTTTACACAACATTGAAAATATCACTCTGCACATCACTCTGCTCAACATACAAAACATCACTCTACATATCACTCTGCACAACATTGAAAACATCACTCTACATGTTACATCACTCTACACATCACTCTACACAACATTGTAAACATCACTCTACACATCACCCTACACAACATTGAAAACATCACTAGACACATCACTCTACACAACATTGAAAACATCACTCTACACAACATTGAAAAGATCACTCTACACATCACTATGCACAGCATTCAAAATATCACTCTACACATCACTCTAAACAACATTGAAAACATCACTCTACACATCACTCTACACAACATTGAAAACATAACTCTACACTTCACTCTACACAACATAGAAAACATCACTCTGCACCTCACTCTGCACAACAATGAAAACATCACTCTGCACATCACTCTGCACAACATTGAAAACATCACTCTACACATCACTCTACACAACTTTGAAAATATCACTCTGCACTTCACTCTACACAACATTGAAAACATCACTCTACACATCACTCTGCACAACATTGAAAACATCACTCTACATATCACATCATTCTGCACCTCACTCTGCACAACACTGAAAACATCACTCTACACATCACTCTACACAACATTGAAAACATCACTCTACACATCACTCAGCACAACATTCAAAACATCACTCTACACATCACTCTGCACAACATTGAAGACATCACTCTACACATCACTCTACACAACTTTGAAAACATCACTCTGCACTTCACTCTACACAACATTGAAAACATCACTCAACACATCACTCTACACGACATTGAAAACATCACTCTGCAAATCACTCTACACAACATTGAAAACATCACTCCACGCATCACTCCACACAACATTGAAAACATCACTCTACACATCACTCTACACAACATTGAAAACATCACTCTACATATCACTCTGCACAACATTGAAAACATCACTATACATATCACATCACCGTACACATCACTCTACACAGCATTGAAAACATCACTCTACTCATCACCCCACACAACATTGAAAACATCACTCTACATATCACTTTTCACAACATTGAAAACATCACTCTACATATCACATCACTCTACACATCACTCTACACAACATTGTAAACATCACTCTGCACATCACCCTACACAACATTGAAAACATTACTCTACACGTCACTCTACATAACATTGATAACATCACTCTACACAATATTGAAAAGATCACTCTACACATCACTATACACAACATTCAAAATATCACTCTACACATCACTCTACACAACATTTTAAACATCACTCTACACATCACTCGACACTACATTGAAAACATCACTGTACACATCACTCGACACAACATTGTAAACATCACTCTACACATCACTCTGCACACCATTGAAAAGAACACTCTACACTTCACTCTACACAACATTGAAAACATCACTCTACACAACAATCTACACAACATTGAAAACATCACTCAACACATCACTCTACACAACATTGAAAACATCACTCTGCACATCACTCTACACAACATTGAAAACATCACACTAAACAGCACTCTACACAACATTGAAAACCTCACTCTACACAACAATCAACACAACATTGAAAACATCACTCTACACATCAATCTATACAATATTGAATACATCACTCTACACATCACACCACACAACATTGAAAACATCACTCTACATATCACTCTGCACAACATTGAAAACATCACTCTACACATCACTCTACACAACATTGAAAACATCACTCTACATATCACTCTGCATAACATTGAAAACATCACTATACATATCACATCACTCTGCACATCACTCTACACAACATTGAAAACATCACTCTACACATCACCCTACACAACATTGAAAACATCACTCTACATATCACTTTGCCCAACATTGAAAACATCACTCTACATATCACATCATTCTGCACCTCACTCTGCACAACATTGAAAACGTCACTCTACACATCACTCTACACAACATTGAAAACATCACTCTACACATCACTCAGCACAACATTGAAAACATCACTCTACACATCACTCTGCATAACATTGAAAACATCACTCTACACAACTTTGAAAACATCACTCTGCACTTCACTCTACACAACATTGAAAACATCACTCAACACATCACTCTACACAACATTGAAAACATCACTCTGCACATCACTCTACACAACATTGAAAACATCACTCTGCAAATCACTCTACACAACATTGAAAACATCACTCTACACAGCACTCTTCACAACATTGAAAACATCACTCTACACCACAATCTACACAACATTGAAAACATCACTCTACACATCAATCTATACAATATTGAAAACATCACTCCACGCATCACTCCACTCAACATTGAAAACATCACTCTACATATCACTCTGCACAACATTGAAAACATCACTCTACACATCACTCTACACAACATTGAAAACATCACTCTACATATCACTCTGCACAACATTGAAAACATCACTATACATATCACATCACCCTACACATCACTCTACACAGCATTGAAAACATCACTCTACTCATCACCCCACACAACATTGAAAACATCACTCTACATATCACTTTTCACATTGAATACATCACTCTACATATCACATCACTCTACACATCACTCTACACAACATTGTAAACATCACTCTGGACATCACCCTACACAACATTGAAAACATCACTCTACACATCACTCTACATAACATTGATAACATCACTCTACACAATATTGAAAAGATCACTCTACACATCACTATACACAACATTCAAAATATCACTCAACACATCACTCTACACAACATTTTAAACATCACTCTACACATCACTCGACACTACATTGAAAACATCACTGTACACATCACTCGACACAACATTGTAAACATCACTCTACACATCACTCTGCACACCATTGAAAACAACACTCTACACTTCACTCTACACAACATTGAAAACATCACTCTACACAACAATCTACACAACATTGAAAACATCACTCAACACATCACTCTACTCAACATTGAAAACATCACTCTACACATCACTCTACACAACATTGAAAACATCACTCTACACAGCACTCTACACAACATTGAAAACATCACTCTACACAACATTCTACACAACATTGAAAATATCACTCTATACATCACCCCACACAACATTGAAAACATCACTCTACATATAACTCTGCACAACATTGAAAACATCACTCTACATATCACATCACTCTACATATCACATCACTCTACACACCACTCAACACAACATTGAAAACATCACTCTACACATAACTCTGCACAACATTGTAAACATCACTCTACACATCACTCTGCACAACATTGAAAACATCACTCGAAACATCACTCTACACAACATTGAAAACATCACTCTACACATCACTCTACACAACTTTGAAAATATCACTCTGCACTTCACTCTACACAACATTGAAAACATCACTCTACACATCACTCTGCACAACATTGAAAACATCACTCTACATATCACATCATTCTGCACCTCACTCTGCACAACATTGAAAACATCACTCTACACATCACTCTACACAACATTGAAAACATCACTCTACACATCACTCAGCAGAACATTCAAAACATCACTCTACACATCACTCTGCACAACATTGAAGACATCACTCTACTCATCACTCTACACAACTTTGAAAACATCACTCTGCACTTCACTCTACACAACATTGAAAACATCACTCAACACATCACTCTACACAACATTGAAAACATCACTCTGCAAATCACTCTACACAACATTGAAAACATCACTCTACACAGCACTCTTCACAACATTGAAAACATCACTCTACACCACAATCTACACAACATTGAAAACATCACTCTACACATCAATCTATACAATATTGAAAACATCACTCCACGCATCACTCCACACAACATTGAAAACATCACTCTACATATCACTCTGCACAACATTGAAAACATCACTCTACACATCACTCTACACAACATTGAAAACATCACTCTACATATCACTCTGCACAACATTGAAAACATCACTATACATATCACATCACCCTACACATCACTCTACACAGCATTGAAAATATCACTCTACTCATCACCCCACACAACATTGAAAACATCACTCTACATATCACTTTTCACATTGAATACATCACTCTACATATCACATCGCTCTACACATCACTCTACACAACATTGTAAACATCACTCTGGACATCACCCTACACAACATTGAAAACATCACTCTACACATCACTCTACATAACATTGATAACATCACTCTACACAATATTGAAAAGATCACTCTACACATCACTATACACAACATTCAAAATATCACTCTACACATCACTCTACACAACATTTTAAACATCACTCTACACATCACTCGACACTACATTGAAAACATCACTGTACACATCACTCGACACAACATTGAAAACATCACTCTACACATCACTCTACACTACATTGAAAACATCAATCTACACAGCACTCTACACAACATAGAAAACATCACTCTGCACCTCACTCTGCACAACATTGAAAACATCACTCAACACATCACTCTACACAACATTGAAAACATCACTCTACACATCACTCGACACTACATTGAAAACATCACTCTACACATCACTCTGCACACCATTGAAAACAACACTCTACACTTCACTCTACACAACATTGAAAACATCACTCTACACAACAATCTACACAACATTGAAAACATCACTCAACACATCACTCTACTCAACATTGAAAACATCACTCTACACATCACTCTACACAACATTGAAAACATCACTCTACACAGCACTCTACACAACATTGAAAACATCACTCTACACAACAATCTACACAACATTGAAAATATCAATCTATACATCACTCTACACAACATTGAAAACATCACTCTACACATCAATCTATACAATATTGAAAACATCACTGTACACATCACTCCACACAACATTGAAATCATCACTCTACATACCACTCTGCACAACATTGAAAACATCACTGTACATATCACTCCGCACAACATTGAAAACATCACTCTGCACATCACCCTACACAACATTGAAAACATCACTCTACACATCACTCTACATAACATTGAAAAAATCACTCTGCACCACATTGAAAAGATCACTCCACACATCACTTTACACAACATTGAAAATATCACTCTACACATCACTCTGCTCAACATACAAAACATCAATCTACATATCACTCTGCACAACATTGAAAACATCACTCTACATGTCACATCATTCTACACATCACTATGCACAACATTCAAAATATCACTCTACACAACATTGAAAACATCACTCTACACATCACTCTACACAACATTGAAAACATCAATCTACACAGCACTCTACACAACATAGAAAACATCACTCTGCACCTCACTCTGCACAACATTGAAAACATCACTCAACACATCACTCTACACAACATTGAAAACATCACTCTGCACATCACTCTACACAACATTGAAAACATCACACTAAACAGCACTCTACACAACATTGAAAACCTCAGTCTACACAACAATCAACACAACATTGAAAACATCACTCTACACATCACTCTACACAACATTGAAAACATCAATCTACACATCAATCTATACAATATTGAATACATCACTCTACACATCACACCACACAACATTGAAAACATCACTCTACATATCACTCTGCACAACATTGAAAACATCACTCTACACATCACTCTACACAACATTGAAAACATCACTCTACATATCACTCTGCATAACATTGAAAACATCACTATACATATCACATCACTCTGCACATCACTCTACACAGCATTGAAAACATCACTCTACACATCACCCTACACAACATTGAAAACATCACTCTACATATCACTTTGCCCAACATTGAAAACATCACTCTACATATCACATCATTCTGCACCTCACTCTGCACAACATTGAAAACGTCACTCTACACATCACTCTACACAACATTGAAAACATCACTCTACACATCACTCAGCACAACATTGAAAACATCACTCTACACATCACTCTGCATAACATTGAAAACATCACTCTACACATCACTCTACACAACTTTGAAAACATCACTCTGCACTTCACTCTACACAACATTGAAAACATCACTCAACACATCACTCTACACAACATTGAAAACATCACTCTGCACATCACTCTACACAACATTGAAAACATCACTCTACACAGCACTCTTCACAACATTGAAAACATCACTCTGCACCACAATCTACACAAAATTGAAAACATCACTCTACACATCAATCTATACAATATTGAAAACATCACTTTACACATCACTCCACACAACATTGAAAACATCACTCTACATATCACTCTGCACAACATTGAAAACATCACTCTACACATCACTCTACACAGCATTGAAAACATCACTCTACATATCACTCTGCACAACATTGAAAACATCACTATACATATCACATCACTCTACACATCACTCTACACAGCATTGAAAACATCACTCTACACATCACTCGACACAACATTGTAAACATCACTCAACACAACACTCTACACAACATTGAAAACATCACTCTACACATCACTCTACACAACATTGAAAACATCACCCAACACATCACTCCACACAACATTGAAAACATCACTCTACATATCACTCTGCACAACATTGAAAACATCACTCTACACATCACTCTACACAGCATTGAAAACATCACTCTACATATCACACTGCACAACATTGAAAACATCACTATACATATCACATCACTCTACACATCACTCTACACAGCATTGAAAACATCACTCTACACATCACTCGACACAACATTGTAAACATCACTCAACACAACACTCTACACAGCATTGAAAACATCACTCTACATATCACTCTGCACAACATTGAAAACATCACTATACATATCACATCACTCTACACATCACTCTACACAGCATTTAAAACATCACTCTACACATCACCCCACACAACATTGAAAACATCACTCTACATATAACTCTGCACAACATTGAAAACATCACTCTACATATCACATCACTCTACATATCGCATCACTCTACACACCACTCAACACAACATTGAAAACATCACTCTACACATAACTCTGCACAACATTGTAAACATCACTCTACACATCACTCTGCACAACATTGAAAACATCACTCGACACATCACTCTACACAACATTGAAAACATCACTCTACACATCACTCTATACAACATAGAAAATATCACTCAACACATCACTCTACACAACTTTGAAAAAAGCACTCTACACTTGACTCTACACAACATTGAAAAAAACACTCTGTACCTCATTCTGCACAACATTGAAAACATCACTCTACACATCACTCTACAGAACATTGAATCCATCACTCTACACATCACTCTCCACAACATTGAAATATCACGCTACACATCACTCTGCACAACATTGAAAACATCACTCTACACATCACTCTGCACAACATTGAAAACATCACTCTACACAAAATTGAAAACATCACTCTACACATCACTCTACATAACATTTATAACATCACTCTACACATCACTCTATACAACATGGAATACATCACTCTGCACCTTACTCTGCACAACATTGAAAACATCACTGTACACATCACTCTGCACAACATTGGACACTTCACTCTACGTATCACTCTGCACAACATTGAAAACATTACTCTACACATCACATCACTCTACACATCACTCTACACAACATTGAAAACTTCACTCTACACATCACTCTTCACAACATTGAAAACATCACTCTACACATCACTCTACACCATTGTAAACATCACTCTACACATCACTCTACACACCATTGAAAACATCACTCTACACATCACTCTACACAACACTGAAAACATCACTCAACACATCACTCTACACAACATTGAAAACATCACTCTACACATCACTCTACACAACATTGAAAACATGAATCTACACATCACTCTACAGAATATTGAAAACATCACACTACACATCACTCTACACAACATTGAAAACATCACTCTATATATCACTCTACAGAACATTGAAAATATCACTCTACACATCATTCTCCACAACATTGAAATATCACTCTACACATCACTCTGCACAACATTGAAAACATCACTCTACAGATCACTCTACACAACATTGAAAACATCACTCTACACATCACTCTATATAACATAGAAAACATCACTCTACATATCACTCTGCAGAACATTGAAAACAACACTATACATATCACATCACTCTACACATCAATCTACACAACATTAAAACATCACTCTACACATCACTCTACACAACATTGAAAACAACACTCTATACATCACTCGACACAACATTGAAAAAATCACTCGACACATCACTCTACACAACATTGTAGACATCACTCCACACATCACTCTACACACCATTGAAAACATCACTCTACACATCACTCTACACAACACTGACAACATCACTCAACACTTCTCTCTAAACAACATTGAAAGCATCAATCTACACATCACTCTACAGAACATTGAAAACATCACTCTACACATCACTCGACACAACATTGTAAACATCACTCTACACATCACTCTGCACAACATTGAAAACATCACTATACACTTCACTCTACACAACATTGAAAACATCACTCTACACAACAATCTACACAACATTGAAAACATCAATCTACACATCACTCTGCAGAATATTGAAAACATCACTCTACACATCACTCTACACAACATTGAAAACATCACTCTATACATCACTCGGCACAATATTGAAAATATCACTCTACACATCACTCTGTACAACATTGAAAAATATCACTCTACACATCACTCTACACAACATTGTAAACATCACTCTACACATGACTCTACACAACATTGAAAATATCACTCTGTACCCCACTCTGCACAACATTGAATACATCACTCCATACATCACTCTACATAACATTGAAAACATCACTCTACACATCACTCTCCACAACATTTAAATATCACGCTACACATCACTCTACACAACATTGAAATCATCACTCTACAGATCACTCTGCACAACATTGAAAACATCACTCTACACTTCACTTTACACAACATTGAAAACATCACTCGACACATCACTCTACACAACATTGAAAACATCACTCTGCAAATCACTCTACACAACATTGAAAACATCACTCTACACAGCACTCTTCACAACATTGAAAACATCACTCTACACCACAATCTACACAACATTGAAAACATCACTCTACACATCAATCTATACAATATTGAAAACATCACTCTACATATCACTCTGCACAACATTGAAAACATCACTCTACACATCACTCTACACAACATTGAAAACATCACTCAACATATCACTCTGCACAACATTGAAAACATCACTATACATATCACATCACCCTACACATCACTCTACACAGCATTGAAAACATCACTCTACTCATCACCCCACACAACATTGAAAACATCACTCTACATATCACTTTTCACATTGAATACATCACTCTACATATCACATCACTCTACACATCACTCTACACAACATTGTAAACATCACTCTGGACATCACCCGACACAACATTGAAAACATCACTCTACACATCACTCTACATAACATTGATAACATCACTCTACACAATATTGAAAAGATCACTCTACACATCACTATACACAACATTCAAAATATCACTCTACACATCACTCTACACAACATTTTAAACATCACTCTACACATCACTCGACACTACATTGAAAACATCACTGTACACATCACTCGACACAACATTGTAAACATCACTCTACACATCACTCTGCACACCATTGAAAACAACACTCTACACTTCACTCTACACAACATTGAAAACATCACTCTACACAACAATCTACACAACATTGAAAACATCACTCAACACATCACTCTACTCAACATTGAAAACATCACTCTACACATCACTCTACACAACATTGAAAACATCACTCTGCACAGCACTCTACACAACATTGAAAACATCACTCTACACAACAATCTACACAACATTGAAAATATCACTCTATACATCACCCCACACAACATTGAAAACATCACTCTACATATAACTCTGCACAACATTGAAAACAACACTCTACATATCACATCACTCTACATATCACATCACTCTACACACCACTCAACACAACATTGAAAACATCACTCTACACATAACTCTGCACAACATTGTAAACATCACTCTACACATCACTCTGCACAAAATTGAAAACATCACTCGACACATCACTCTACACAACATTGAAAATATCACTCTACACATCACTCTACACAGCATTGAAACCATCACTCTACACATCACTCGACACAACATTGAAAACATCACTCTACACATCACTCTATACAACATAGAAAATATCACTCTGCACCTCACTCTGCACAACATTGAAAACATCACTCTACACATCACTCTTCACAACATTGAAAACATCACTCTACACATCACTCAGCTAACATTGAAAACATCACTCTACTCATCACTCTGCACAACATTGAAAACATCACTCAACACATCACTCTACACAACTTTGAAAACAACACTCTACACTTGACTCTACACAACATTGAAAAAAACACTCTGTACCTCATTCTGCACAACATTGAAAACATCACTCTACACATCACTCTACAGAACATTGAATCCATCACTCTACACATCACTCTCCACAACATTGAAATATCACGCTACACATCACTCTGCACAACATTGAAAACATCACTCTACACATCACTCTGCACAACATTGAAAACATCACTCTACACAAAATTGAAAACATCACTCTACACATCACTCCACACAACATTTAAAACATCACTCTACACATCACTCTATACAACATGGAATACATCACTCTGCACCTTACTCTGCACAACATTGAAAACATCACTGTACACAGCACTCTGCACAACATTGGAAACTTCACTCTACGTATCACTCTGCACAACATTGAAAACATTACTCTACACATCACATCACTCTACACATCACTCTACACAATATTGAAAACTTCACTCTACACATCACTCTTCACAACATTGAAAACATCACTCTACACATCACTCTACACCATTGTAAACATCACTCTACACATCACTCTACACACCATTGAAAACATCACTCTACACATCACTCTACACAACACTGAAAACATCACTCTACACAACATTGAAAACATCACTCTACACATCACTCTACACAACATTGAAAACATGAATCTACACATCACTCTACAGAATATTGAAAACATCACACTACACATCACTCTACACAACATTGAAAACATCACTCTATATATCACTCTACAGAACATTGAAAATATCACTCTACACATCATTCTCCACAACATTGAAATATCACGCTACACATCACTCTGCACAACATTGAAAACATCACTCTACAGATCATTCTACACAACATTGAAAACATCACTCTACACATCACTCTATATAACATAGAAAACATCACTCTACATATCACTCTGCAGAACATTGAAAACAACACTATACATATCACATCACTCTACACATCAATCTACACAACATTAAAACATCACTCTACACATCACTCTACACAACATTGAAAACAACACTCTATACATCACTCGACACAACATTGAAAAAATCACTCGACACATCACTCTACACAACATTGTAGACATCACTCCACACATCACTCTACACACCATTGAAAACATCACTCTACACATCACTCTACACAACACTGACAACATCACTCAACACTTCTCTCTAAACAACATTGAAAGCATCAATCTACACATCACTCTACAGAACAGTGAAAACATCACTCTACACATCACTCGACACAACATTGTAAACATCACTCTACACATCACTCTGCACAACATTGAAAACATCACTATACACTTCACTCTACACAACATTGAAAACATCACTCTACACAACAATCTACACAACATTGAAAACATCAATCTACACATCACTCTGCAGAATATTGAAAACATCACTCTACACATCACTGTACACAACATTGAAAACATCACTCTATACATCACTCGGCACAATATTGAAAATATCACTCTACACATCACTCTGTACAACATTGAAAAATATCACTCTACACATCACTCTACACAACATTGTAAACATCACTCTACACATCACTCTACACAACATTGAAAATATCACTCTGTACCCCACTCTGCACAACATTGAATACATCACTCCATACATCACTCTACATAACATTGAAAACATCACTCTACACATCACTCTCCACAACATTTAAATATCACGCTACACATCACTCTACACAACATTGAAATCATCACTCTACAGATCACTCTGCACAACATTGAAAACATCACTCTACACTTCACTTTACACAACATTGAAAACATCACTCGACACATCACTCTACACAACATTGAAAACATCACTCTGCAAATCACTCTACACAACATTGAAAACATCACTCTACACAGCACTCTTCACAACATTGAAAACATCACTCTACACCACAATCTACACAACATTGAAAACATCACTCTACACATCAATCTATACAATATTGAAAACATCACTCCACGCATCACTCCACACAACATTGAAAACATCACTCTACATATCACTCTGCACAACATTGAAAACATCACTCTACACATCACTCTACACAACATTGAAAACATCACTCTACATATCACTCTGCACAACATTGAAAACATCACTATACATATCACATCACCCTACACATCACTCTACACAGCATTGAAAACATCACTCTACTCATCACCCCACACAACATTGAAAACATCACTCTACATATCACCTTTCACATTGAATACATCACTCTACATATCACATCACTCTACACATCACTCTACACAACATTTTAAACATCA
Source organism: Pristiophorus japonicus (assembly GCF_044704955.1). NCBI lineage: Eukaryota > Metazoa > Chordata > Chondrichthyes > Pristiophoridae > Pristiophorus > Pristiophorus japonicus. The sequence continues at coordinate 12,649,161 of NC_092005.1, forward strand.
CTCTGGACATCACCCTACACAACATTGAAAACATCACTCTACACATCACTCTACATAACATTGATAACATCACTCTACACAATATTGAAAAGATCACTCTACTCATCACTATACACAACATTCAAAATATCACTCTACACATCACTCTACACAACATTTTAAACATCACTCTACACATCACTCGACACTACATTGAAAACATCACTGTACACATCACTCGACACAACATTGTAAACATCACTCGACACATCACTCTACACAACATTGAAAACATCACTCTGCAAATCACTCTACACAACATTGAAAACATCACTCTACACAGCACTCTTCACAACATTGAAAACATCACTCTACACCACAATCTACACAACATTGAAAACATCACTCTACACATCAATCTATACAATATTGAAAACATCACTCCACGCATCACTCCACACAACATTGAAAACATCACTCTACATATCACTCTGCACAACATTGAAAACATCACTCTACACATCACTCTACACAACATTGAAAACATCACTCTACATATCACTCTGCACAACATTGAAAACATCACTATACATATCACATCACCCTACACATCACTCTACACAGCATTGAAAACATCACTCTACTCATCACCCCACACAACATTGAAAACATCACTCTACATATCACTTTTCACATTGAATACATCACTCTACATATCACATCACTCTACACATCACTCTACACAACATTGTAAACATCACTCTGGACATCACCCTACACAACATTTTAAACATCGCTCTACACATCACTCGACACTACATTTTAAACATCACTCTACACATCACTCGACACTACATTGAAAACATCACTGTACACATCACTCGACACAACATTGTAAACATCACTCTACACATCACTCTGCACACCATTGAAAACAACACTCTACACTTCACTCTACACAACATTGAAAACATCACTCTACACAACAATCTACACAACATTGAAAACATCACTCAACACATCACTCTACTCAACATTGAAAACATCACTCTACACATCACTCTACACAACATTGAAAACATCACTCTACACAGCACTCTACACAACATTGAAAACATCACTCTACACAACAATCTACACAACATTGAAAATATCACTCTACACATCAATCTATACAATATTGAAAACATCACTGTACACATCACTCCACACAACATTGAAATCATCACTCTACATACCACTCTGCACAACATTGAAAACATCACTGTACATATCACTCCGCACAACATTGAAAACATCACTCTGCACATCACCCTACACAACATTGAAAACATTACTCTACACATCACTCTACATAACATTGAAAAAATCACTCTACACCACATTGAAAAGATCACTCTACACATCACTTTACACAACATTGAAAATATCACTCTACACATCACTCTGCTCAACATACAAAACATCAATCTGCATATCACTCTGCACAACATTGAAAACATCACTCTACACAACATTGAAAACATCACTCTACACATCACTCTACACAACATTGAAAACATCAATCTACACAGCACTCTACACAACATAGAAAACATCACTCTGCACCTCACTCTGCACAACATTGAAAACATCACTCAACACATCACTCTACACAACATTGAAAACATCACTCTGCACATCACTCTACACAACATTGAAAACATCACACTAAACAGCACTCTACACAACATTGAAAACCTCACTCTACACAACAATCAACACAACATTGAAAACATCACTCTACACATCAATCTATACAATATTGAATACATCACTCTACACATCACACCACACAACATTGAAAACATCACTCTACATATCACTCTGCACAACATTGAAAACATCACTCTACACATCACTCTACACAACATTGAAAACATCACTCTACATATCACTCTGCATAACATTGAAAACATCACTATACATATCACATCACTCTGCACATCACTCTACACAGCATTGAAAACATCACTCTACACATCACCCTACACAACATTGAAAACATCACTCTACATATCACTTTGACCAACATTGAAAACATCACTCTACATATCACATCATTCTGCACCTCACTCTGCACAACATTGAAAACGTCACTCTACACATCACTCTACACAACATTGAAAACATCACTCTACACATCACTCAGCACAACATTGAAAACATCACTCTACACATCACTCTGCATAACATTGAAAACATCACTCTACACATCACTCTACACAACTTTGAAAACATCACTCTGCACTTCACTCTACACAACATTGAAAACATCACTCAACACATCACTCTACACAACATTGAAAACATCACTCTGCACATCACTCTACACAACATTGAAAACATCACTCTACATATCACTCTGCACAACATTGAAAACATCACTCTACACATCACTCCACACAACATTGAAAACATCACTCTACATATCACTCTGCACAACATTGGAAACATCACTCTACACATCACTCTACACAGCATTGAAAACATCACTCTACATATCACTCTGCACAACATTGAAAACATCACTATACATATCACATCACTCTACACATCACTCTACACAGCATTGAAAACATCACTCTACATATCACTCGACACAACATTGTAAACATCACTCAACACAACACTCTACACAACATTGAAAACATCACTCTACACAACACTGAAAACATCACTTTACACATCACTCCACACAACATTGAAAACATCACTCTACATATCACTCTGCACAACATTGAAAACATCACTCTACACATCACTCGACACAACATTGAAAACATCACTCTACATATCACTGCACAACATTGAAAACATCACCATACATATCACATCACTCTACACATCACTCTACACAGCATTTAAAACATCACTCTACACATCACCCCACACAACATTGAAAACATCACTCTACATATAACTCTGCACAACATTGAAAACATCACTCTACATATCACATCACTCTACATATCACATCACTCTACACACCACTCAACACAACATTGAAAACATCACTCTACACATAACTCTGCACAACATTGTAAACATCACTCTACACATCACTCTGCACAACATTGAAAACATCACTCGACACATCACTCTACACAACATTGAAAACATCACTCTACACATCACTCTACACAGCATTGAAACCATCACTCTACACATCACTCGACACAACATTGAAAACATCACTCTACACATCACTCTATACAACATAGAAAATATCACTCTGCACCTCACTCTGCACAACATTGAAAACATCACTCTACACATCACTCTTCACAACATTGAAAACATCACTCTACACATCACTCAGCTAACATTGAAAACATCACTCTACTCATCACTCTGCACAACATTGAAAACATCACTCAACACATCACTCTACACAACTTTGAAAACAGCACTCTACACTTGACTCTACACAACATTGAAAAAAACACTCTGTACCTCATTCTGCACAACATTGAAAACATCACTCTACACATCACTCTACAGAACATTGAATCCATCACTCTACACATCACTCTCCACAACATTGAAATATCACGCTACACATCACTCTGCACAACATTGAAAACATCACTCTACACATCACTCTGCACAACATTGAAAACATCACTCTACACAAAATTGAAAACATCACTCTACACATCACTCTACACAACATTTAAAACATCACTCTACACATCACTCTATACAACATGGAATACATCACTCTGCACCTTACTCTGCACAACATTGAAAACATCACTGTACACATCACTCTGCACAACATTGGAAACTTCACTCTACGTATCACTCTGCACAACATTGAAAACATTACTCTACACATCACATCACTCTACACATCACTCTACACAACATTGAAAACTTCACTCTACACATCACTCTTCACAACATTGAAAACATCACTCTACACATCACTCTACACCATTGTAAACATCACTCTACACATCACTCTACACACCATTGAAAACATCACTCTACACATCACTCTACACAACACTGAAAACATCACTCAACACATCACTCTACACAACATTGAAAACATCACTCTACACAGCACTCTACACAACATTGAAAACATGAATCTACACATCACTCTACAGAATATTGAAAACATCACACTAAACATCACTCTACACAACATTGAAAACATCACTCTATATATCACTCTACAGAACATTGAAAATATCACTCTACACATCATTCTCCACAACATTGAAATATCACGCTACACATCACTCTGCACAACATTGAAAACATCACTCTACAGATCACTCTACACAACATTGAAAACATCACTCTGCACATCACTCTATATAACATAGAAAACATCACTCTACATATCACTCTGCAGAACATTGAAAACAACACTATACATATCACATCACTCTACACATCAATCTACACAACATTAAAACATCACTCTACACATCACTCTACACAACATTGAAAACAACACTCTATACATCACTCGACACAACATTGAAAAAATCACTCGACACATCACTCTACACAACATTGTAGACATCACTCCACACATCACTCTACACACCATTGAAAACATCACTCTACACATCACTCTACACAACACTGACAACATCACTCAACACTTCTCTCTAAACAACATTGAAAGCATCAATCTACACATCACTCTACAGAACATTGAAAACATCACTCTACACATCACTCGACACAACATTGTAAACATCACTCTACACATCACTCTGCACAACATTGAAAACATCACTATACACTTCACTCTACACAACATTGAAAACATCACTCTACACAACAATCTACACAACATTGAAAACATCAATCTACACATCACTCTGCAGAATATTAAAAACATCACTCTACACATCACTCTACACAACATTGAAAACATCACTCTATACATTACTCGGCACAATATTGAAAATATCACTCTACACATCACTCTGTACAACATTGAAAAATATCACTCTACACATCACTCTACACAACATTGTAAACATCACTCTACACATGACTCTACACAACATTGAAAATATCACTCTGTACCTCACTCTGCACAACATTGAATACATCACTCCATACATCACTCTACATAACATTGAAAACATCACTCTACACATCACTCTCCACAACATTTAAATATCACGCTACACATCACTCTACACAACATTGAAATCATCACTCTACAGATCACTCTGCACAACATTGAAAACATCACTCTACACTTCACTTTACACAACATTGAAAACATCACTCGACACATCACTCTACACAACATTGAAAACATCACTCTACACATCACTCTACACAACATTGAAACCATCACTCTACACATCACTCGACACAACATTGAAAACATCACTCTACACATCACTCTATACAACATAGAAAATATCACTCTGCACCTCACTCTGCACAACATTGAAAACATCACTCTACACATCACTCTTCACAACATTGAAAACATCACTCTACACATCACTCAGCTAACATTGAAAACATCACTCTACACAGCACTCTGCACAACATTGAAAACATCACTCCACACATCACTCTACACAACTTTGAAAACAGCACTCTACACTTGACTCTACACAACATTGAAAAAAACACTCTGTACCTCATTCTGCACAACATTGAAAACATCACTCTAAACATCACTCTACAGAACATTGAAAACATCACTCTACACATCACTCTATACAACATGGAATACATCACTCTGCACCTCACTCTGCACAACATTGAAAACATCACTGTACACATCACTCTGCACAACATTGGAAACTTCACTCTACGTATCACTCTGCACAACATTGAAAACATCACTCTACACATCACTCTATACCATTGTAAACATCACTCTGCACATCACTCTACACACCACTGAAAACATCACTCTACACATCACTCTACACAACACTGAAAACATCACTCAACACATCACTCTACACAACATTGAAAACATCACTCTACACATCACTCTACACAACATTGAAAACATCAATCTACACATCACTCTACAGAATATTGAAAACATCACACTACCCATCACTCTACACAACATTGAAAACATCACTCTATATATCACTCTACAGAACATTGAAAATATCACTCTACACATCATTCTCCACAACATTGAAATATCACGCTACACATCACTCTGCACAACATTGAAAACATCACTCTACAGATCACTCTACACAACATTGAAAACATCACTCTACACATCACTCTATATAACATAGAAAACATCACTCTACATATCACTCTGCAGAACATTGAAAACAACACTATACATATCACATCACTCTACACATCAATCTACACAACATTAAAACATCACTCTACACATCACTCTACACAACATTGAAAACAACACTCTATACATCACTCGACACAACATTGAAAAAATCACTCGACACATCACTCTACACAACATTGTAGACATCACTCCACACATCACTCTACACACCATTGAAAACATCACTCTACACATCACTCTACACAACACTGAAAACATCACTCAACACTTCTCTCTAAACAACATTGAAAACATCAATCTACACATCACTCTACAGAACATTGAAAACATCACTCTACACATCACTCGACACAACATTGTAAACATCACTCTACACATCACTCTGCACACCATTGAAAACATCACTCTACACTTCACTCTACACAACATTGAAAACATCACTCTACACAACAATCTACACAACATTGAAAACATCAATCTACACATCACTCTGCAGAATATTGAAAACATCACTCTACACATCACTCTACACAACATTGAAAAGATCACTCTATACATCACTCGATACAACATTGAAAACATCACTCTACACATCACTCTACAAACATTGTAAACATCACTCTACACATGAGTCTACACAACATTGAAAACATCACTCGACACATCACTCCACAGAACATTGAAAACATCACTCTATACATCACTCTCCACAACATTGAAATATCACGCTACACATCACTCTGCACAACATGGAAAACATCACTCTACACATCACTCTTCACAATATTGAAACTATCACTCTACACATCACTCTGTACAACATTGAAAACATCACTCTACACATCACTCTACACAACATTGTAAACATCACTCTACACATGACTCTACACAACATTGAAAATATCACTCTGTAAACCACTCTGCACAACATTGAATACATCACTCCATACATCACTCTACATAACATTGAAAACATCACTCTACACATCACTCTCCACAACATTTAAATATCACGCTACACATAACTCTACACAACATTGAAATCATCACTCTGCAGATCACTCTGCACAACATTGAAAACATAACTCTACACTTCACTTTACACAACATTGAAAACATCACTCAACACATCACGCTACACAACATTGAAAACATCACTCTGCACATCACTCCACACAATATTGAAAACATCACTCTACACAGCACTCGACACAACATTGAAAACATCACTCTACACAACAATCTACACAACATTGAAAACATCACTCGACACATCACTCTACACAACATTGAAAACATCACTCTGCATATCAATCGATACAATATTGAAAACATCACTCGACACATCACGCCACACAACATTGAAAACATCACGCTACATATCACTCTGTACAACATTGAAAACATCAATCTACACATCACTCTATACAACATAGAAAACATCACTCTGCACAACATTGAAAACATCACTCTACACATCACTCTGCACAACTTTGAAAACATCACTCTACACTTCACTCGACACAACATTGAAAACATCACTCAACACATCACTCTACACCACATTGAAAACATCACTCTGCACATCACTCTACACAACATTGAAAATATCACTCTACACAGCACTCTACACAACATTGAAAACATCACTCTACAGAACAATATACACAGCATTGAAAACATCACTCTACACATCACTCTACACAACATTGAAAACATCACTCTGCACATCACTCTATACAACATGGAATACATCACTCTGCACCTCACTCTGCACAACATTGAAAACATCACTGCACACAGCACTCTGCACAACAATGGAAACTTCACTCTACGTATCACTCTGCACAACATTGAAAACATTACTCTACACAGCACATCGCTCTACACATCACTCTACACAACATTGAAAACTTCACTCTACATATCACTCTACACAACATTGAAAACATCACTCTACACATCACTCTACAACATTGTAAACATCACTCTACACATCACTCTACACACCATTGAAAACATCACTCAACACATCGCTCTACACAACATTGAAAACATCACTCTACACATTACTCTACACAACATTGAAAACATCAATCTACACATCATCTACAGAATATTGAAAACATCACACTACACATCACTCTACACAACATTGAAAACATCACTCTATATATCACTCTACAGAACATTGAAAATATCACTCTACACATCATTCTCCACAACATTGAAATATCACGCTACACATCACTCTGCACAACATTGAAAACATCACTCTATAGATCACTCTACACAACATTGAAAACATCACTCTACACATCACTCTATATAACATAGAAAACATCACTCTACATATCACTCTGCAGAACATTGAAAACAACACTATACATATCACATCACTCTACACATCAATCTACACAACATTAAAACATCACTCTACACATCACTCTACACAACATTGAAAACAACACTCTATACATCACTCGACACAACATTGAAAAAATCACTCGACACATCACTCTACACAACATTGTAGACATCACTCCACACATCACTCTACACCCCATTGAAAACATCACTCTACACATCACTCTACACAACACTGAAAACATCACTCAACACTTCTCTCTAAACAACATTGAAAACATCAATCTACACATCATTCTACACAACATTGAAAACATCACTCTACACATCACTCTACACAACATTGTAAACATCACTCTACACATCACTCTGCACACCATTGAAAACATCACTCTACACTTCACTCTACACAACATTGAAAACATCAATCTACACATCACTCTGCAGAATATTGAAAACATCACTCTACACATCACTCTACACAACATTGAAAACATCACTCTATACATCACTCGACACAACATTGAAAACATCACTCTACACATCACTCTACACAACATTGTAAACATCACTCTACACATGAGTCTACACAACATTGAAAACATCACTCTACACATCACTCTACAGAACATTGAAAACATCACTCTACACATCACTCTCCACAACATTGAAATATCACGCTACACATCACTCTGCACAACATGGAAAACATCACTCTACACATCACTCTACACAATATTGAAAATATCACTCTACACATCACTCTGCACAACATTGAAAACATCACTCTACACATCACTCTACACAACATTGTAAACATCACTCTACACATGACTCTACACAACATTGAAAATATCACTCTGCACCCCACTCTGCACAACATTGAATACATCACTCTATACATCACTCTACAGAACATTGAAAACATCACTCTACACATCACTCTCCACAACATTGAAATATCACGCTACACATCACTCTGCACAACATGGAAAACATCACTCTACACATCACTCTACACAATATTGAAAACATCACTCTACACATCACTCTACACAACACTGAAAACATCACTCTACACATCACTCTACACAACATTGTAAACATCACTCTACACATGAGTCTACACAACATTGAAAACATCACTCTACACATCACTCTACACAACATTGAAAACATCACTCTACACATCACTCTATATAACATAGAAAACATCACTCTACATATCACTCTGCAGAACATTGAAAACAACACTATACATATCACATCACTCTACACATCAATCTACACAACATTAAAACATCACTCTACACATCACTCTACACAACATTGAAAACAACACTCTATACATCACTCGACACAACATTGAAAAAATCACTCGACATATCACTCTACACAACATTGTAGACATCACTCCACACATCACTCTACACCCCATTGAAAACATCACTCTACACATCACTCTACACAACACTGAAAACATCACTCAACACTTCTCTCTAAACAACATTGAAAACATCAATCTACACATCATTCTACACAACATTGAAAACATCACTCTACACATCACTCTACACAACATTGTAAACATCACTCTACACATCACTCTGCACACCATTGAAAACATCACTCTACACTTCACTCTACACAACATTGAAAACATCAATCTACACATCACTCTGCAGAATATTGAAAACATCACTCTACACATCACTCTACACAACATTGAAAACATCACTCTATACATCACTCGACACAACATTGAAAACATCACTCTACACATCACTCTACACAACATTGTAAACATCACTCTACACATGAGTCTACACAACATTGAAAACATCACTCTACACATCACTCTACAGAACATTGAAAACATCACTCTACACATCACTCTCCACAACATTGAAATATCGCGCTACACATCACTCTGCACAACATGGAATACATCACTCTACACATCACTCTACACAATATTGAAAATATCACTCTACACATCACTCTGCACAACATTGAAAACATCACTCTACACATCACTCTACACAACATTGTAAACATCACTCTACACATGACTCTACACAACATTGAAAATATCACTCTGCACCCCACTCTGCACAACATTGAATACATCACTCTATACATCACTCTACAGAACATTGAAAACATCACTCTACACATCACTCTCCACAACATTGAAATATCACGCTACACATCACTCTGCACAACATGGAAAACATCACTCTACACATCACTCTACACAATATTGAAAACATCACTCTACACATCACTCTACACAACACTGAAAACATCACTCTACACATCACTCTACACAACATTGTAAACATCACTCTACACATGAGTCTACACAACATTGAAAAAATCACTCGACACATCACTCCACACAACATTGAAAACATCACTCTACACAGCACTCTCCACAACATTGAAATATCACGCTACACATCACTCTGCACAACATGGAAAACGTCACTCTACACATCATTCTACACAACATTGAAATCATCACTCTACAGATTACTCTGCACAACATTGAAAACATCACTCTACACTTCACTTTACACAACATTGAAAACATCACTCAACACATCAGGCTACACAACATTGAAAACATCACTCTGCACATCACTCCACACAATATTGAAAACATCACTCTACACAGCACTCGACACAACATTGAAAACATCACTCTACACAACAATCTACACAACATTGAAAACATCACTCGACACATCACTCTACACAACATTGAAAACATCACTCTACACATCAATCGATACAATATTGAAAACATCACTCGACACATCACTCCACACAACATTGAAAACATCACGCTACATATCACTCTGCACAACATTGAAAACATCACTCTACACATCACTCGACACAACATTGAAAACATCACTCTATATATCACTCTGTACAACATTGAAAACATCACTCTACACATCACTCTATACAACATTGAAAACATCACTCTACACATCACTCTGTACAACTTTGAAAACGTCACTCTACACTTCACTCTACACAACATTGAAAACATCACTCAACATATCACTCTACACCACATTGAAAACATCACTCTGCACATCACTCTACACAACATTGAAAACATCACTCTACACATCACTCTACACAACATTGTAGACATCACTCTACACAGCACTCTACACACCATTGAAAACATCATTCTACACATCACTCTACACAACACTGAAAACATCACTCTACACATCACTCTACACAACATTGTAAACATCACTCTACACATGAGTCTACACAACATTGAAAAAATCACTCTATACATCATTCTGCACAACATTGAAAACATCACTCTACACATCACTATACAGAACATTGAAAACATCACTCTACACATCAATCTATACAATATTGAAAACATCACTCTACACATCACTCCACACAATATTGAAAACATCACTCTACATAACACTCTGCACAACATTGAATACATCACTCTATACAACACTCTACACAGCATTGTAAACATCACTCTACACATCACTCTGCACAACATTGAGAACATCACTCTGCACATCACTCTACACAACATTGAAAACATCACTCTACACATCACTCGACACAACATTGAAAACATTACTCTACACATCACTTTACAGAACATTGAAAACATCACTCTTCACATCACTCTACACAACATTGAAAACATCACTCTATACATCACTCTACACAACATTGTAAATATCACTCTACACATGACTCTACACAACATTGAAAAAATCACTCTGTACCTAACTCTGCAAAACATTGAATACATCACTCTATACATCACTCCACAGAACATTGAAAACATCACTCTACACATCACTCTCCACAACATTGAAATATCACGCTACACATCACTCTACACAACATTGAAATCATCACTCTACACATTACTCTGCACAACATTGAAAACATCACTCTACACATCACTCTACACAACATTGAAAACATCAATCTACACATCACTCGACACAACATTGAAAACATCAATCTACGCAGCACTCTACACAACATTGAAAACATCACTCAACACATCACTCTACACAACATTTAAAACCTCACTCTTTACATCACTCTGCACAACATTGAAAACATCACTCTGCACATCACTCTGCACAACATTGAAACCATCACTCTGCACATCACTCTACACAGCATTGAAAACATCACTCTATACATCACTCTGCACAACATTAAAAACATCACTCTACACATCACTCTGCACAACATTGAAAACATCACTCTACACATCACTCTACACAACATTGAAAACATCACTCTACACTTCACTTCACACAACATTGAAAACATCTCTCAACACATCACTCTACAAAACATTGAAAACATCACTCTACACATCACTCCACACAATATTGAAAACATCACTCTACACAGCACTCGACACAACATTGAAAAAATCACCCTACACATCACTCTGCACAACATTGAAAACATCACTCTACACATCACTCTGCACAACATTTAAAACATCACTCTACACATCACTCTACACAACATTGAAAACATCACTCTACACAGCACTCGACACAACATTGAAAACATCACTCTACACAACAATCTACACAACATTGAAAACATCACTCTACACATCAATCTATACAATATTGAAAACATCACTCGACACATCACTCCACACAACATTGAAAACATCACTCTAAATATCACTCTGCACAACATTGAAAACATCACTCTACACATCACTCTACGCAACATTGAAAACATCACTCGACATATCACTCTGCACAACATTGAAAACATCACTCTACACATCACTCTATACAACATAGAAAACATCACTCTGCACCTCACTCTGCACAACATTGAAAACATCACTCTACACATCACTCCACACAACATTGAACACATCACTCTACACATCACTCAGCACAACATTGAAAACATCACTGTACACATCACTCTACACAACTTTGAAAATATCACTCTGCACTTCACTCCACACAACATTGAAAACATCAATCAACACACCACGCTACACCACATTGAAAACATCACTCTGCACATCACTCTACACAACATTGAAAACATCACTCTACACAGCACTCTACACAACATTGAAAACATCACTCTACAGAACAATCTACACAACATTGAAAACATCACTCTACACATCACTCTACACAACATTGAAAACATCACTCTACACATCAATCTATACAATATTGAATACATCACTCTACACAGCACTCCACACAACATTGAAAACATCACTCTACATATCACTCTACACAACATTGAATACATCACTCTACATATCACTCTGCACAACATTGAAAACAACACTATACATATTACATCACTCTACACATCACTCTACACAACACTGAAACATCACTCTACACATCACTCTACACAACATTGAAAAAATCACTCTACACATCACTCTACACAACATTGTAGACATCACTCCACACAACACTCTACACACCATTGAAAACATCACTCTACACATCACTCTTTACAACACTGAAAACATCACTCTACACTTCACTCTACACAACATTGAAAACATCACTCCACACAACAATCGACACAACATTGAAAACATCAATCTACACATCACTCTGCAGAATATTGAAATCATCACTCTACACATCACTCTACACAACATTGAAAACATCACTCTATACATCACTCGACACAACATTGAAAACATCACTCTACACATCACTCGACACAACATTGTAAACATCACTCTACACATGAGTCTACACAACATTGAAAAAATCACTCTGTACATCATTCTGCACAACATTGAAAACATTACTCTACACATCACTCTGCAGAACATTGAAAACATCACTCTACACATCACTCTCCACAACATTGAAAATATCACTCTACACGTCACTCTACACAACATTGAAAACATCACTCTATACATCACTCTACACAACATTGTAAACATCACTCTACACATGACTCTACACAACATTGAAAATATCACTCTGTACCCCACTCTGCACAATATTGAATACATCACTCTATACATCACTCTACAGAACATTGAAAACATCACTCTACACATCACTCTCCACAACATTTAAATATCACGCTACACATTACTCTACACAACATTGAAATCATCACTCTACAGATCACTCTGCACAACATTGAAAACATCACTCTACACATCATTCTACACAACATTGAAAACATCACTCTACACATCACTCGACACAACATTGAAAACATCACTATACACATCACTCTGCGCAACATTGAAAACATCACTCTACACAGCACTCAACACAACATTGAAAACATCACTCTACACAACAATCTACACAACATTGAAAACATCACTCTACACATCAATCTATACAATATTGAAAACATCACTCGACACACCACTTCACACAACATTGAAAACTTCACTCTACATATCACTCTGCACAACATTGAAAACATCACTCTACACATCACTCTATACAACATAGAAAACATCATTCTGCACAACATTGAAAACATCACTCTACACATCACTCTCCACAACATTGAAATATCACGCTTCACATCACTCTGCACAACATTGAAAACATCACTCTACACATCACTCTACACAATATTGAAAACATCACTCTACACATCACTCTGCAAAACATTGAAAACATCACTCTACACTTCACTTTACACAATATTGAAAACATCTCTCTACACAGCACTCTACACAACATTGAAAATATCACTCTACACGTCACTCTACACAACATTGAAAACATCACTCTACACAACATTGTAAACATCACTCTACACATGACTCTACACAACATTGAAAATATCACTCTGTACCCCACTCTGCACAATATTGAATACATCACTCAATACATCACTCTACAGAACATTGAAAACATCACTCTACACATCACTCTCCACAACATTTAAATATCACGCTACACATTACTCTACACAACATTGAAATCATCACTCTACAGATCACTCTGCACAACATTGAAAACATCACTCTACACATCACTCTACACAACATTGAAAACATCACTCTACACATCACTCGGCACAACATTGAAAACATCACTATACACATCACTCTGCGCAACATTGAAAACATCACTCTGCACATCACTCTGCACAACATTTAAAACATCACTCTACACATCACTCTACACAACATTGAAAACATCACTCTACACAGCACTCGACACAACATTGAAAACATCACTCTACACAACAATCTACACAACATTGAAAACATCATTCTACACATCAATCTATACAATATTGAAAACATCACTCGACACATCACTCCACACAACATTGAAAACATCACTCTACATATCACTCTGCACAACATTGAAAACATCACTCTACACATCACTCTACGCAACATTGAAAACATCACTCTGCACCTCACTCTGCACAACATTGAAAACATCACTCTACACATCACTCCACACAACATTGAAAACATCACTCTACACATCACTCAGCACAACATTGAAAACATCACTGTACACATCACTCTACACAACATTGAAAACATCACTCTGAACTTCACTCTACACAACATTGAAAACATCAATCAACACATCACGCTACACCACATTGAAAACATCACTCTGCACATCACTCTACACAACATTGAATACATCACTCTACATATCACTCTGCACAACATTGAATACATCACTCTACATATCACTCTGCACAACATTGAAAACAACACTATACACATCAATCTATACAATATTGAATACATCACTCTACACAGCACTCCACACAACATTGAAAACATCACTCTACATATCACTCTACACAACATTGAATACATCACTCTACATATCACTCTGCACAACATTGAAAACAACACTATACATATCACATCACTCTACACATCACTCTACACAACACTGAAACATCACTCTACACATCACTCTACACAACATTGAAAACAACACTCTATACATCACTCGACACAACATTGAAAAAATCACTCTACACATCACTCTACACAACATTGTAGACATCACTCCACACAACACTCTACACACCATTGAAAACATCACTCTACACATCACTCTTCACAACACTGAAAACATCACTCAACACTTCTCTCTAAACAACATTGAAAACATCAATCTACACATCACTCGACACTACATTGCAAACATCACTCTACACATCACTCTGCACACCATTGAAAACATCACTCTACACTTCACTCTACACAACATTGAAAACATCACTCCACGCAACAATCGACACAACATTGAAAACATCAATCTACACATCACTCTGCAGAATATTGAAATCATCACTCTACACATCACTCTACACAACATTGAAAACATCACTCTATACATCACTCGACACAACATTGAAAACTTCACTCTCCACATCACTCTACACAACATTGTAAACATCACTCTACACATGAGTCTACACAACATTAAAAAAATCACTCTGTACATCATTCTGCACAACATTGGAAACATTACTCTACACATCACTCTGCAGAACATTGAAAACATCACTCTACACATCATTCTCCACAACATTGAAAATATCACTCTACACGTCACTCTACACAACATTGAAAACATCACTCTATACATCACTCTACACAACATTGTAAACATCACTCTACACATGACTCTACACAACATTGAAAATATCACTCTGTACCCCACTCTGCACAATATTGAATACATCACTCTATACATCACTCTACAGAACATTGAAAACATCACTCTACACATCACTCTCCACAACATTTAAATATCACGCTACACATTACTCTACACAACATTGAAATCATCACTCTACAGATCACTCTGCACAACATTGAAAACATCACTCTACACATCATTCTACACAACATTGAAAACATCACTCTACACATCACTCGACACAACATTGAAAACATCACTATACACATCACTCTGCGCAACATTGAAAACATCACTCTACACAGCACTCAACACAACATTGAAAACATCACACTACACAACAATCTACACAACATTGAAAACATCACTCTACACATCAATCTATACAATATTGAAAACATCACTCGACACACCACTTCACACAACATTGAAAACATCACTCTACATATCACTCTGCACAACATTGAAAACATCACTCTACACATCACTCTATACAACATAGAAAACATCACTCTGCACCTCACTCTGCACATCATTGAAAACATCACTCTACACATCACTCTACACAACATTGAAAATATCACTCTACACATCACTCAGCATAACATTGAAAACATCACTCTACACATCACTCTGCACAACATTGAACACATCACTCTACACATCACTCTACACAACTTTGAAAACATCACTCTACACTTCACTCGACACAACATTGAAAACATCACTCAACACATCACTCTACACAACATTGAAAACATCACTCTGCACATCACTCCACACACCATTGAAAACATCACTCTACACATCACTCTACACAACACTGAAAACATCACTCAACACTTCTCTCTAAACAACATTGAAAACATCAATCTACACATCACTCGACACAACATTGTAAACATCACTCTACACATCACTCTGCACACCATTGAAAACATCACTCTACACTTCACTCTACACAACATTGAAAACATCACTCTACACAGCAATCTACACAACATTGAAAACATCAATCTACACATCACTCTGCAGAATATTGAAAACATCACTCTACACATCACTCTACACAACATTGAAAACATCACTCCACACATCACTCTACACAACATTGTAAACATCACTCTACACATGAGTCTACACAACATTGAAAAAATCACTCTGTACATCATTCTGCACAACATTGAAAACATCACTCTACACATCACTCTCCACAACATTGAAATATCACGCTTCACATCACTCTGCACAACATTGAAAACATCACTCTACACATCACTCTACACAATATTGAAAACATCACTCTACACATCACTCTGCACAACATTGAAAACATCACTCTACACTTCACTTTACACAATATTGAAAACATCTCTCTACACAGCACTCTACACAACATTGAAAATATCACTCTACACAACATTGAAAACATCACTCTACACAACATTGTAAACATCACTCTACACATGACTCTACACAACATTGAAAATATCACTCTGTACCCCACTCTGCACAATATTGAATACATCACTCTATACATCACTCTACAGAACATTGAAAACATCACTGTACACATCACTCACCACAACATTGAAATATCACGCTACACATCACTCTACACAACATTGAAATCATCACTCTACACATCACTCTGCACAACATTAAAAACATCACTCTGGACATCACTCTACACAACATTGAAAACATCACTCTACACATCACTCGACACAACATTGAAAACATCACTATACACATCACTCTGCACAACATTGAAAACATCACTCTGCACATCACTCTGCACAACATTGAAAACATCACTCTACACATCACTCAACACAACATTGAAAACATCACTCTACACATCACTGAGCACAACATTGAAAACATCACTCTACACATCACTCTGCACAACATTGAAAACATCACTCTACACATCACTCTACTCAACATTGAAAACATCACTCTGCACATCACTCTACACAATATTGAAAACATCACTCTACACAGCACTCAACACAACATTGAAAACATCACTCTACACAACAATCTACAAAACATTGAAAACATCACTCTACACATCACTCTACACAACATTGAAAACATCACCCAACACATCACTCTACACAACATTGAAAACATCACTCTGCACATCACTCTACACAATACTGAAAACATCACTCTACACAGCACTCTACACAACATTGAAAACATCACTCTACACAACAATCTACACAACATTGAAAACATCACTCTTCACATCACGCTACACAACATTGAAAACGTCAATCTACACAACAATCTACACAACATTGAAAACATCACTCGACACATCACTCTACACAATATTGAAAACATCACTCTACACAGCACTCTACACAAAATTGAAAACATCACTCCACACATCACTCTACACAACATTGTCAACATCACTCTACACATGACTCTACACAACATTGAAAAAATCACACTGTACCCCACTCTGCACAACATTGAATACATCACTCTATACATCACTCTACAGAACATTGAAAACATCACTCTACACATCACTCTCCACAACATTTAAATTGACGCTACACATCACTCTACACAACATTGAAATCATCACTCTACACATCACTCTGCACAACATTGAAAACGTCACTCTAGACATCACTCGACACAACAATGAAAACTTCACTCTACACATCACTCGACACAACATTGAAAACATCACTATACACATCACTCTGCACAACATTGAAAACATCACTCTGCACATCACTCTGCACAACATTGAAAACATAACTCTACACATCACTCTACACAACATTGAAAACATCACTCTACACATCACTGAGCACAACATTGAAAACATCACTCTACACATCACTCTACACAACATTGAAAACATCACTCTGCACCTCACTCTGCACAACATTGAAAAAATCACTCTACACATCACTCTACACATCATTGTAGACGTCACTCTACACATCACTCTACACACCATTGAAAACATCACTCTACACATCACTCTACACAACACTGAAAACATCACTCAACACTTCACTCTAAACAACATTGAAAACATCAATCTACACATCACTCTACAGAACATTGAAAACATCACTCTACACATCACTCGACACAACATTGTAAACATCACTCTACACATCACTCTGCACACCTTTGAAAACATCACTATACACTTCACTCTACACAACATTGAAAACATCACTTTACACATCACTCTACACAACATTGAAAACATCACTCTACACATCACTCTACACAACATTGAAAACAACACTCTATACATCACTCGACACAACATTGAAAAAATCACTCTACACATCAGTCTACACAACATTGTAGACATCACTCCAAACATCACTCTACACACCATTGAAAACATCACTCTACACATCACTCTACACAACACTGAAAACATCACTCAACACTTCACTCTAAACAACATTGAAAACATCAATCTACACATCACTCTACAGAACATTGAAAACATCTATCGACACATCACTCGACACAACATTGTAAACATCACTCTACACATCACTCTGCACACCATTGAAAACATCACTATACACTTCACTCTACACAACATTGAAAACGTCACTCTATACATCACTCTACACAACATTGAAAACATCACTCTACACATCACTCTGCACAACATTGTAAACATCACTCTACACATGAGTCTACACAACATTGAAAAAATCACTCTGTACATCATTCAGCACAACATTGAAAACATCACTCTATACATCACTCTACATAACATTGAAAACATCACTCTACACATCACTCTGCACAACATTGAAATATGACGCTACACATCACTCTGCACAACATTGAAAACATCACCCTACACATCACTCCACACAACATTGAAAACATCACTCTACACTTCACTTTACACAACATTGAAAACATCACCCAACACATCACTCTACATAACATTGAAAACATCACACTGCACATCACTCTACACAATATTGAAAACATCACTCTACACAGCACTCTACACAACATTGAAAACATCACTCTACACAACAATCTACACAACATTGAAAACATTACTCTACACATCATGCTACACAACTTTGAAAACATCAATCTACACAACAATCTACACAACATTGAAAACATCACTCGACACATCACTCTACACAATATTGAAAACATCACTCTACACAGCACTCTACACACCATTGAAAACATCACTCTACACATCACTCTACACAACATTGAAAATATCACTCTATACATCACTCTACACAACATTGTAAACATCACTATACACATCACTCTGCACAACATTGAAATCATCACTCTACACATCACTCTGCACAACATTGAAAACTTCACTCAGTACCCCACTCTGCACAACATTGAATACATCACTCTATACATCACTCTACAGAACATTGAAAACATCACTCTACACATCACTCTCCACAACATTTAAATTGACGCTACACATCACTCTACGCAACATTGAAATCATCACTCTACACATCACTCTGCACAACATTGAAAACGTCACTCTAGACATCACTCGACACAACAATGAAAACTTCACTCTACACATCACTCGACACAACATTGAAAACATCACTATACACATCACTCTGCACAACATTGAAAACATCACTCTGCACATCACTCTGCACAACATTGAAAACATAACTCTACACATCACTCTACACAACATTGAAAACATCACTCTACACATCACTGAGCACAACATTGAAAACATCACTCTACACATCACTCTACACAACATTGAAAACATCACTCTGCACCTCACTCTGCACAACATTGAAAAAATCACTCTACACATCACTCTACACATCATTGTAGACGTCACTCTACACATCACTCTACACACCATTGAAAACATCACTCTACACATCACTCTACACAACACTGAAAACATCACTCAACACTTCACTCTAAACAACATTGAAAACATCAATCTACACATCACTCTACAGAACATTGAAAACATCACTCTACACATCACTCGACACAACATTGTAAACATCACTCTACACATCACTCTGCACACCTTTGAAAACATCACTATACACTTCACTCTACACAACATTGAAAACATCACTTTACACATCACTCTACACAACATTGAAAACATCACTCTACACATCACTCTACACAACATTGAAAACAACACTCTATACATCACTCGACACAACATTGAAAAAATCACTCTACACATCAGTCTACACAACATTGTAGACATCACTCCAAACATCACTCTACACACCATTGAAAACATCACTCTACACATCACTCTACACAACACTGAAAACAACACTCAACACTTCACTCTAAACAACATTGAAAACATCAATCTACACATCAGTCTACAGAACATTGAAAACATCACTCGACACATCACTCGACACAACATTGTAAACATCACTCTACACATCACTCTGCACACCATTGAAAACATCACTATACACTTCACTCTACACAACATTGAAAACATCACTCTATACATCACTCTACACAACATTGAAAAAATCACTCTACACATCGCTCTGCACACCATTGAAAACATCACTCTACATATCACTCAGCACAACATTGAAAACATCACTCTACACATCACTCTGCACAACATTGAAAACATCATTATACACATCACTCTGCATAACATTGAAAACATCACTCTGCACATCACTCTACACAACATTGAAAACATCACTCTACACATCACTCAACACAACATTGAAAACTTCACTCTACACATCACTGAGCACAACATTGAAAACATCATTATACACATCACTCTGCATAACATTGAAAACATCACTCTGCACATCACTCTACACAACATTGAAAACATCACTCTACACATCACTCAACACAACATTGAAAACTTCACTCTACATATCACTCTGCACAACAATGAAAACATCACTATACATATCACATCACTCTACACATCACTCTCCACAACATTTAAATATCACGCTACACATCACTCTACACGACATTGAAATCATCACTCTACACATCACTCTGCACAACATTGAAAACATCACTCTACACATCACTCGACACAACATTGAAAACATCATTATACACATCACTCTGCATAACATTGAAAACATCACTCTGCACATCACTCTACACAACATTGAAAACATCACTCTACACATCACTCAACACAACATTGAAAACTTCACTCTACACATCACTGAGCACAACATTGAAAACATCACTCTACACATCACTCCGCACAACATTGAAAACATCACTCTACACATCACTCTACTCAACATTGAAAACATCACTCTGCACATCACTCTACACAATATTGAAAACATCACTCTACACAGCACTCAACACAACATTGAAAACATCACTCTACACAGCAATCTACAAAACATTGAAAACATCACTCTACACATCGCTCTACACAACATTGAAAACATCACTCTACACATCAATCTATACAATATTGAAAACATCACTCTACATATCACTCTGCACAACATTGAAAACATCACTCTGCACATCACTCTCCACAACATTGAAAACATCACTCTACATATCACTCTGCACAACATTGAAATCATCACTCTACACATCACTCTATACAACATAGAAAACATCACTCTGCACCTCACTCTGCACAACATTGAAAACATCACTCTACACATCACTCTACACAACATTGAAAATATCACTCTACACATCACTCAGCACAACATTGAAAACATCACTCTACACATCACTCTGCACAACATTGAAAACAACACTCTACACATCACTCTACACAACTTTGAAATAATCAGTCTACACTTCACTCTACACAACATTGAAAACATCACTCTACACATCATTCTACACAACATTGAAAACATAACTCTGCACATCACTCTACTCAACATTGAAAACATCACTCTACACAGCACTCTACACAACATTGAAAACATCACTCTACACAACAATCTACACAACATTGAAAACATCACTCTACAAATCACTCTACACAACATTGAAAACATCACTCTACACATCAATCTATACAATATTGAATATATCACTCTACACATCACTCCACACAACATTGAAAACATCACTTTACATATCACTCTGCACAACATTGAAAACCTCACTCGACACATCACTCAACACAACATTGAAAACTTCACTCTACATATCACTCTGCACAACAATGAAAACATCACTATACATATCACATCACTCTACACATCACTCGACACAACATTGAAAAAATCACTCTACACATCACTCTACACAACATTGTAAACACCACTCTACACATCACTCTACACACCATTGATAACATCACTCTACACTTCACTCTACACAACACTGAAAACATCACTCAACACATCACTCTACACAACATTGAAAACATCAATCTACACATCACTCTGCAGAATTTTGAAAACATCACTCTACACATCACTCTACACAACATTGAAAAATTCACTCTCTACATCATTCTGCACAACATTGAAAACATCACTCTACACATCACTCTACAGAACATTGAAAACATCACTCTACACATCACTCTCCACAACATTGAAATATGACGCTACACATCACTCTGCACAGCATTGAAAACATCACTCTACATATCACTCTGCACAACATTGAAAACATCACTCTACACATCACTCTACACAACATTGAAAACATCACTCTACACATCGCTCTACACAACATTGAAAACATCACTCTACACATCACTCTATACAACATAGAAAACATCTCTCTGCACCTCACTCTGCACAACATTGAAAACATCACTCTACACATCACTCTACACAACATTGAAAACATCACTCTACACATCACTCAGCACAACATTGAAAACATCACTCTACACATCACTCTGCACAACATTGAAAACATCACTCTACACATCACTCTACACAACTTTGAAAACATCACTCTACACTTGATTCTACACAACATTGAAAAAAACACTCTGTACATCATTCTGCACAACATGGAAAACATCACTCTGCACCTCACTCTGCACAACATTGAAAACATCACTGTACACATCAATCTGCACAACATTGGAAACTTCACTCTACGTATCACTCTGCACAAGATTGAAAACATTACTCTACACATTACATCACTCTACACATCACTCTACACAACATTGAAAACCTCACTCTACACATCACTCTACACAACATTGAAAACATCACTCTACACATCACTCTACACAACATTGTAAACATCACTCTACAAATCACTCTACACACCATTGAAAACATCACTCTACACATCACTCTACACAACACTGAAAACATCACTCAACACATCACTCTACACAACATTGAAAACATCACTCTACACAACAATCTACACAACATTGAAAACATCACTCTACAAATCACTCAACACAACATTGAAAACATCACTCTACACATCAATCTATACAATATTGAATATATCACTCTACACATCACTCCACACAACATTGAAAACATCACTTTACATATCACTCTGCACAACATTGAAAACCTCACTCGACACATCACTCAACACAACATTGAAAACTTCACTCCACATATCACTCTGCACAACATTGAAAACATCACTATACATATCACATCACTCTACACATCACTCCACACAACATTGAAAACATCACTCTACACTTCACTCTACACAACATTGAAAACATCACTCTACACAACATTGAAAACATCACTCTACACTACATTGAAAACATCACTCTACACAACATTGAAAACAAGAATCTTTACATCACTCGACACAACATTGAAAAAATCACTCTACACATCACTCTACACAACATTGTAAACATCACTCTACACATCACTCTACACACCATTGATAACATCACTCTACACTCCACTCTACACAACACTGAAAACATCACTCAACACATCACTCTACACAACATTGAAAACATCAATCTACACATCACTCTGCAGAATATTGAAAACATCACTCTACACATCACTCTACACAACATTGAAAAATTCACTCTGTACATCATTCTGCACAACATTGAAAACATCACTCTACACATCACTCTACAGAACATTGAAAACATCACTCTACACATCACGCTCCACAACATTGAAATATGGCGCTACACATCACTCTGCACAGCATTGAAAACATCACTCTACATATCACTCTGCACAACATTGAAAACATCACTCTACACATCACTCTACACAACATTGAAAACATCACTCTACACATCGCTCTACACAACATTGAAAATATCACTCTACATATCACTCTATACAGAATAGAAAACATCTCTCTGCACCTCACTCTGCACAACATTGAAAACATCACTCTACACATCACTCTACACAACATTGAAAACATCACTCTACATATCACTCAGCACAACATTGAAAACATCACTCTACACATCACTCTGCCCAACATTGAAAACATCACTTCTACACATCACTCTACACAACTTTGAAAACATCACTCTACACTTGACTCTACACAACATTGAAAAAAACACTCTGTACATCATTCTGCACAACATTGAAAACATCACTCTACATATCACTCTACAGAACATTGAAAACATCACTCTGCACATCACTCTCCACAACATTGAAATATCACGCTACACATCACTCTGCACAACATTGAAAACATCTCTCTACACATCACTCTGCACAAAATTGAAAACATCACTCTACACAACATTGAAAACATCACTCTACACATCACTCTACACAACATTGAAAAAGCAGTCTACACATCACTCTATACAACATGGAAAACATCACTCTGCACCTCACTCTGCACAACATTGAAAACATCACTGTACACATCAATCAGCACAACATTGTAAACTTCACTCTACGTATCACTCTGCACATCATTGAAAACATTACTCTACACATTACATCACTCTACACATCACTCTACACAACATTGAAAACCTCACTCTACACATCACTCTACACACCATTGAAAACATCACTCTACACCTCACTCTACACAACACTGAAAACATCACTCAACACATCACTCGACACAACATTGAAAACATCACTCTACACATCACGCTACACAACATTGAAAACATCAATCTACACATCACTCGACAGAATATTGAAAACATCACTCTACACATCACTCTACACAACATTGAAAACATCACTCTTTAAATCACTCTACAGAACATTGAAAACATCACTCTACACATCACTCTACACAACATTGAACACATCACTACACTTCTCTCTACACAATATTGAAAACATCACTCTACACATCAATCTATACAATATTGAAAACATCACTCTACACATCACTCCACACAACATTGAAAACATCACTCTACATATCACTCTGCACAACATTGAAAACCTCACTCTAAACATCACTCCACACAACATTGAAAAAAACACTCTACGTATCACTCTGCACAACATTGAAAACATCACTCTACATATCACATCACTCTACACACCACTCTACACAACATTGAAAACATCACTCTATACATCACTCTACACAGCATTGTGCACATAACTCTACACATCACTCTGCACAACATTGAGAACATCACTCTGCACATCACTCTACACAACATTGAAAACATCACTCTACACATCACTCGACACAACATTGAAAACATTACTCCACACATCACTCTACAGAACATTGAAAACATTACTCTCCACATCACTCTGCACAACATTGAAACCATCACTCTATACATCACTCTACACAACATTGTAAACATCACTCTACACATGACTCTACATGTTAGCGTTAGTGTTTTCTTAGAAGAATCACTCAACACTCAGGGTCGGTTCCAATGCTGAAGCAGCTTTTATTACGCTCAGCGGGAAGGAAAAACTCAGGACCGTATCCAGGTTTCTCTTCACAGAACAAAGAGTTACATGTACCTTTATATGTTTCACAACAGTTACAAAACAGTTTACTGCAGCTACACAGCCCATCACGGCTGGACACAAGCCAATCACAATGATTATAGATTACATATAGGTTATTCTAACCCAATAGAATTCCCCTTATGTCTCAGGAACCATGTGTTCGTCTTTTGTCAGCTTGGGCTGATTGATATAGGTTCTCTCACTAGTTCTTTCTTCTTGGAGAAATAATTGGTATATAGCCTTGTTTACAGCAAATGGTTTCCCTCTTATCTTTCTTCCTGAAATAATTGGTTTCATGGCCTTGTTCACAGGAGATGGTTTCCTTCTTATCTCTGTCTTCCCAGGCATTCCTACAGTGGGCCTCACAGGGTTATTGCTCGGTCAGTGAACGTTCAACAGTTCACAGTTTGACTACCTGATTTCCCATAATGCCTGGGCAGCCATTTTATGTGTGTGTCCATTTAAGCTTATGTGAGTTCTAAATATCCAGCAGGTGCCTAATGCCTAAGTCTATATATATCTTTCGACTCTCTACAACAATTCCCCCTTTCGGTAAAGGGACTAGCCCTAGTCCCCTTTTAACCGAAATACTGCCTTTATCTGATATTTGTGCACGGCCCGGTATTCCTTGCCTCAACGTGCTGGCCAGTCACGCGGTTTCAGGAGTTCCGGTTGCTCAAATCAAATTAACAAAGGCTAGCTCCTCCCGTCCCCTTATCAAACAGACTTGTTTAATATCCAGGGAACGGTGATTGGTCCGTTTCTGCCGTTTGTGGCGCCTGCATACCTGGCAGGCCATCACGCCCCATGTTATTGCTAAGATTAATTGTATTCCGACCAGTGTGTGTGAAATAATTCGGATCCATGGGTGGATGTTCACATTTATTCCCCAGTCCCAGACCTTTCTCCACCAACTCTGACTTTGTAAGTCTACCTCGGTATCTTCTTCCAGTTCTTTGATTTTAGTTTGTAGCTGGTGATAGAGTTTTACGGATTGCCCCACTCTAAGCCTTAACTCCCGTAATACCTCCGTGAGATGTGGGATAGGGACCTGCTCTGGCTCGTCATAATCCTGCAAATGATCATGGAGCTGATCAGTTACTTCAATAACTTCGGACTTCCGGCGCCTAACCTGGGTGATATGCGCTTGCCCGATCGCGACAGGTCGTAGTGGTGTAAAGCAAAAGTTTGGCTGCGGTATAGGGCACTGCAGGTCATTATACTGGTATGAACTCTCAGTAGTAGAGACGCAGTATCTTCCCCTCCCTCCGTAGCCTGCCCTCGCGAAGTGCATGTGTGCGGGCACTATTTCTAGTACACACCCGTTGGTTCGGTTAAACCCGCACTCGTCTAGTTCACCTCGGCCCACCGGGTGAGGGCATACTGTGATTTCCCCCCCTTTGCTTGCAATCTGCTAGGGAAATCCCAGTAAGTATGTTGTTTCGACGAACGGCAGAGGTGGTGGTTAGGTAGTAGCGTATGGAGACATTTTCCCGTATTACTCCGATATTCTCTAGTTGGTATAAGGGGAACGGCCCTGAGTCCGGCGTTGCTATGGGGATCCACAGGACTATCCCTATCCCGGTAGTCCTACCCATCTGGCAATCTGGAATTGCGGGGTATACTCGGGTCAGTCCCTTCAGAGTACAATTATCCAGTGTCCCCCTTTGGTTCGCCAACTGAGCCAAATGTGAACTGTCTATCCAATCGGGTACTTCCCCGCGTTGGATCTGGTCGAGGTTGTTGCGGATCTGTCCCACCATCCACAGACCATAAGCATGACAGAGTTGCCCCTGTCTTTGCTTTATTGTATCTTCTTGTTCTCTATCAATGAGGTGATTGATGGTTTTAGCGTGAGCTTCCAGGACTGAGATGCCATCCAACTGGATTTCGGCACCCTCCTTTCCTAGGTTGGCCTGGTCTTCCTGGTTTTGCTCCACCCTCTCCAATAACCCCTTCATCACCCCTTTAAGCTGTTCTACCCTCTCATTTAGCCCTTGTATGTCTATCGAGTTCACTACGGAGGTTCCTGTATTGAAAACGGTAGCAACATCATTTCCCTCTTCACCCTGGGTGCTAACCCCTCTCCCCGGAACTTACTGGCACCCATGGCATCGGCAGCCTGCTGCATTACGACTTTACTTAATACATTGTACATCTTCCTTGACTGTTCGGTACAATATTACGGCATCTGGATGCCTGAAATATTGATCAGAACAGGCACAATTTCATGTTTAACATTATCATACAATAATTCCCCTTCGTTGTACATTGCAATCCCATTTTCTGTTCCCTTAGTAGTTATGGGACAAGGCAGTTCTTCGGGCAATGTAGTGATTCTTATGGGGCGCGGTGTCGGACGGGGTGAGAAACATACATACAATTATATTGCAGCCGCCCCCGCCTCCTCGTAATACCCACACAGCCCCATTCCCTACTTGCGGATGACTGATTGCTGGGATTGTCCCGGAGGCGCGCAAATTATGCCGAAAGTACATTCATCAGGCCCTTTGACATCCCTCCGTTTAATGCATCTGCTCCTTATACCCGTGGAGCACTGTACACATACTCTTATTCTTATTAGGATTCTTATTAAAATAAGTCCTGTCCTTGCTCCAGTCCTTGGCTGCTGGGATGCACATTCCGTCCGTTAAATTAAACAAGACTCCATAGTTCATATAGTTGTTTATTTCCAGCGTGCTCTGCTGTCCGTCGGTGTTGCCCAGGGTACGTGCATGTCGCAGGGCTATCCATATTACGAGTAGCACCGTTCGTATTCCCATTCCGGTAAGTATTATCTGTAATTTTAAACAGACGGCCTGGTCGTCACTAGGGGTTAAGTTTTTTTGCTCTACGAGTGTCCCTGTCACCCTGCAAAATCAGAAGCACAAGGTTATAATCGAACCATTTCGAGCTGAATCTGTAGGGCATGCGCCTGTGTCTTTACCCACTTAAATATTACCCAAACTCCTATGACCAAGGCCAAAGCTATTCCTCCAAACATCGCTGTCTGCTTTACCGTTAGGTTGGGTTTGTGGACTACACCTACCCACCGTGGGGTACATTGGCTCTATTGCCAGAGGTGATGGTGCTATGGCTGCGCACTGCACTATCCGTCTAGTCCCGTTATCTCTTCCAGCCTGTTTATCTTAGCTTTTAACTCTTCAATTTGTTTTATTGAATATCTATTTCTTTATTGTATCAGGCAAGTATTATTACATAAGCTAGTTCTGTTTTTATTTTTGTTTCCTCTGTTAGGTGAGTCTTTTTTTTTTCCCTATTAAGAAATCCAAATTAATAATGTTCAGTATAAAACGGCTGTCAATGGAAAGGGTTAACTCCTTTCCAGGTTTGTAAGAAGACCTGATGTCATTACGTGACTTCACGTAATCATCTGGAAAAAAAAAGTCTTTGTGCCTTCAAAACTGGCTTCGAAATTAGGAATCCGTTAAACAGCATAAATCATTAGAGTAAACTCCAATGTTTTCTTAACTTCTAATTCAAGTACTTGCCAAAGAATTTTTTTTTTTTTAAATTGTTTTAAAACAAGACCACACATACAACAGCAATTTTGTTTACTGAAATTCAATTCTGTTTTTTTTTATTTCTCTCTTTCTCCTCGTTATCTTCAAAACCCTCCTGCTTGTTTAGACTGTTCGGGACATTTTTGATAAACACTGTCCATTTTGGAAATCTTTTCAAACTGCATTGAAACTTTTTCATAATTTAAAATTCGAATCCATGTAGAGTGTTTTTTTACTTATTCCAATTTTTTTTTTCTCTTCTAATTAAACCAATATCTTTTTCACAGCAAACATCAACTAGTATTTAGTAAGTTATGTCTTTTTCCATTTAGTCCGTTACATCTTTTTTTTTTCCTTTCTTCAAATTAGGTTTTGTATTTTACACGGAGGGTTCGTAACTCCATAAAGTTGTTAATTTAAAATCATTTGTTTACTTTCAAAGTGGCGTCTTTATCTTTTTCTTTTTCTCCATAACTGGAATGAAGTCCATCTTTGAGAGTTTGAGTGCTTTTTCGTTATCTCAAAATGCTCCAGTTTCAAAGTCGTTACTAAAGCTTGCTGTTTTTTTTTTAACATTTTCCAAAAGTTCCTTTTACACCTTCGCAGATAGCTCGCCACTTGCCCAGGAGTTTGACCTGATCAGATTTAATTTAATCTTTCTCTTTTTTTTTTAAATCCACCTCAGTATTTCCTGTGCCTTCTCTGAATATCTCAAAATCCCAATTCAAACGTTGTAATTTCAATCTTTATTTAAAACTTTTTTTATTAGAAGCTCTTTTTTTTTAAAGCATTCTTTATCTCATTCCGAGACTAAATTTATGTCTTTCAACCCAATCAATCATTGCATGTTTTCTTTCGGCAAGTAAGTGAGCATGTCAAATAAATATTTTGCTCAACAAACCTATTCTTTATTTGTTTATTTTCCTAGCTCCGTAACTTATCATCCGAATAAATCCACACCTGCGTTTCTAACTTAAATGTCTTAAAACTTCCCACATACAGGACAACATTACAAAGGGTTTAAAAAAAGACTTTCACTCTGTTTCTAAAATAAGCATTCCTCTTCCAACCAGGCTTTCGGAACATGAAAACATAAAAAATTCATTCTGCAGTCAAAAATCACACAGACACTTCTCACTCAACGATCAGACATTTACAACAGTCTCTCTTCTTGTTTTGGCCGGCTCTATTTTTGGATCCATGACCTTTCAGGGAATTCGTAGTTTTATCTAAATAATTCCTCACATAACTAATTCCTGAGGATTCCACCCTGCTTTAATCATATTTTCAATAAGCTTCTTTTGTTTTTCCGCCAGGTGGCGGGTAAGCGACCCTTCTGGTCCCCACTCGAGTTTACTTGTTTTCATGGCCATTCCTGGGTAGGACTACTACCGTTAGGAATCTACTCTCAGAGGTCCGCTTTCTTTCTAGCGCGACTTGTAGTAAACTGTCTCTTGGCTACTGTCAGGTCACAAGTTCTGCTGTTGCACAAACTTATACAATTCTTAAAAACGCGTTTAAGCAATTCCCGCAGTGCTCTACATATCCTTAACGACTACCTACCACCGCTCAGCCCGTTGGTCCGACCCTGTTCACAGGTTTGGATTCCGTTAGCCGCTGTACACCGCTTGGTTCTATCCCGGGGTATTTCAAATTACACTACTGGGTCCGGAAGATGTCTCTCGGTATCACGATCCCACGGTCTAAGTGTGTTCCCTACGCCTACTTGGTTCCTGGCCGTCACGTGGGACAAAAGTGCTCTTAATTCAGGCTCAGGCTAGGCGTTTGAGATATTAGACCGTCTCCTCATGTCGATCAACCAGCTTCCACCTTCCGCACCCTTTATACTTAAAAATAGTTTTTTATACTCACCCGGGTTTTTTCCAAGGGCGTCCAGCGACTCCGGGAAATCCTGCCGACTACGCCATTGTTAGCGTTAGTGTTTTCTTAGAAGAATCACTCAACACTCAGGGTCGGTTCCAATGCTGAAGCAGCTTTTATTACGCTCAGCGGGAAGGAAAAACTCAGGACCGTATCCAGGTTTCTCTTCACAGAACAAAGAGTTACATGTACCTTTATATGTTTCACAACAGTTACAAAACAGTTTACTGCAGCTACACAGCCCATCACGGCTGGACACAAGCCAATCACAATGATTATAGATTACATATAGGTTATTCTAACCCAATAGAATTCCCCTTATGTCTCAGGAACCATGTGTTCGTCTTTTGTCAGCTTGGGCTGATTGATATAGGTTATCTCACTAGTTCTTTCTTCTTGGAGAAATAATTGGTATATAGCCTTGTTTACAGCAAATGGTTTCCCTCTTATCTTTCTTCCTGAAATAATTGGTTTCATGGCCTTGTTCACAGGAGATGGTTTCCTTCTTATCTCTGTCTTCCCAGGCATTCCTACAGTGGGCCTCACAGGGTTATTGCTCGGTCAGTGAACGTTCAACAGTTCACAGTTTGACTACCTGATTTCCCATAATGCCTGGGCAGCCATTTTATGTGTGTGTCCATTTAAGCTTATGTGAGTTCTAAATATCCAGCAGGTGCCTAATGCCTAAGTCTATATATATCTTTCGACTCTCTACAACACTACACAACATTGAAAAAATCACTCTGTACCCCACTCTGCACAACATTGAATACATCACTCTATACATCACTCTACAGAACATTGAAAACATCACTCTGCACCTCACTCTCCACAACATTGAAATATCACGCTACACATCACTCTACACAACATTGAAATCATCATTCTACACATCACTCTACACAACATTGAAAACATCACTCTACACATCACTCGACACAACATTGAAAACATAAATCTACAGAGCACTCTACACAACATTGAAAACATTACTCAACACATCACTCTACACAACATTGAAAATATCATTCTCTACATCACTCTGCACAACATTGAAAACATCACTCTGCACATCACTCTGCACAACATTGAAAACATCACTCTACACAACATTGAAAACATCACTCTACACAACAATATACACAACATTGAAAACATCACTCTACACATCAATCTATACAATATTGAATACATCACTCTACACATCACTCCACACAACATTGAAAACATCACTCTACATATCACTCTGCACAACATTGAAAACATCACTATACATATCACATCACTCTACACAACATTGAAAACATCACTCTACACATCACTCTAAACAACATTGAAAACATCACTCTACACTTCACTCTACACAACATTGAAAACATCACTCTACACTACATTGAAAACATCACTCTACACATCACTCTACACAACATTGAAAACATCACTCTACACATCACTCTGCACAACATTGAAAGCATCACTCTGCACAACACTCTGCACAACATTGAAAACATCGCTCTGCACATCACTCTACACAACATTGAAAACATCACTCTACAGTTCACTTTACACAACATTGAAAACATCACTCAACACATCACTCTACACAACATTGAAAACATCACTCTGCACATCACTCTACACAATATTGAAAACATCACTCTACACAGCACTCTACACAACATTGAAAACATCACTCTACACAACAATCTACACAACATTGAAAACATCACTCTACACATCAATCTATACAATATTGAAAACATCACTCGACACATCACTCCACACAACATTGAAAACATCACTCTACATATCACTCTGCACAACATTGAAAACATCACTCTACACATCACTCGACACAACATTGAAAACATTACATATCACTCTGCACAACATTGAAAACATCACTCTTCACATCACTCTATACAACATAGAAAACATCACTCTGCACCTCACTCTGCACAACATTGAAAACATCACTCTACACTACATTGAAAACATCACTCTACACATCAAGCTACACAACAATGAAAACAACACTCTATACATCACTCGACACAACATTGAAAAAATCACTCTACACGTCACTCTGCACAACATTGAGAACATCACTCTGCACATCACTCTACACATCATTGTAAACATCACTCTACATATGACTCTGCACAACATTGTAAAAATCACTCTGTATCCCACTCTGCACAACATTGAATACATCACTCTATACGTCACTCTACAGAACATTGAAAACATCACTCTACACCTCACTCTCCACAACATTGAAATATCACGCTACTCATCACTCTACACAACATTGAAATCATCACTCTACACATCACTCTGCACAATATTGAAAACATCACTCTACACATCACTCTACACAACATTGAAAACATCACTCTACACATCACTCGACACAACATTGAAAACATCAATCTACACAGCACTCTACACAACATTGAAAACATTACTCAACACATCACTCTACACAACATTGAAAACATCACTCTTTACATCACTCTGCACAACATTGAAAACATCACTCTACACATCACTCTGCACAAACTTGAAAACATCACTCTACACATCACTCTACACAACATTGAAAACATCACTCTACACTTCACTCTACACAACATTGAAAACATCAATCTACACATCACTCTGCAGAATATTGAAAACTTCACTCTACACATCACTCTACACAACATTGAAAAATTCACTCTGTACATCATTCTGCACAACATTGAAAACATCACTCTACACATCACTCTACAGAACATTGAAAACATCACTCTACACATCACTCTCCACAACATTGAAATATGATGCTACACATCACTCTGCACAACATTGAAAACATCACTCTACACATCACTCTGCACAACATTGAAAACATCACTCTACACATCACTCAAAACAACATAGAAAACATCACTCTGCACCTCACTCTGCACAACATTGAAAACATCACTCTACACATCACTCGACACAACATTGAAAACATTACTCTGCACATCATTCAGCACAACATTGAAAACATCACTCTACACATCACTCTGCACAACATTGAAAACATCACTCTACGCATCACTCTACACAACTTTGAAAACATCACTCTACACTGGACTCTACACAACATTGACAAAAACACTCTGTACATCATTCTGCACAACATTGAAAACATCACTCTACACATCACTCTACAGTACATTGAAAACATCACTCTACACATCACTCTCCACAACATTGAAATATCACGCTACACATCACTCTGCACAATATTGAAAACATCACTCTACACATCACTCTGCACAACATTGAAAACATCACTCTACACAACATTGAAAACATCACTCTACACATCACTCTACACAACATTGAAAACATCACTGTACACATCACTCTGCACATCATTGGAAACTTCACTCTACGTATCACTCTGCACAACATTGAAAACATTACTCTACACATTACATCACTCTACACATCACTCTACACAACATTGAAAACTTCACTCTACACATCCCTCTACACAACATTGAAAACATCACTCTACACATCACTCTACACAACATTGTAAACATCACTCTACACATCACTCTACACACCATTGAAAACATCACTCAACACATCACTCTACACAACATTGAAAACATCACTCTACACATCACTCTACACAACATTGAACACATCAATCTACACATCACTCTACACAACATTGAAAACATCACTCTACACATCACTCTGCACAACATTGAACACATCACTCTACACTTCTCTCTACACAATATTGAAAACATCACTCTACACATCAATCTGTACCATATTGAAAACTTCACTCTACACATCACTCCACACAACATTGAAAACATCACTCTACATATCACTCTGCACAACATTGAAAACATCACTCTAAACATCACTCCACACAACATTGAAAAAACACTCTACATATCACTCTGTACAACATTGAAAACATCACTCTACATATCACATCACTCTACACACCACTCTACACAACATTGAAAACATCACTCTATACATCACTCGACACAGCATTGTGCAAATCACTCTACACATCACTCTGCACAACATTGAGAACATCACTCTGCACATCACTCTACACAACATTGAAAACATCACTCTACACATCACTCGACACAACATTGAAAACATTACTCTACACATCACTCTACAGAACATTGAAAACATCACTCTACACATCACTCTGCACAACATTGAAAAAATCACTCTGTACCCCACTCTGCACAACATTGAATACATCACTCTATACATCACTCTACAGAACATTGAAAACATCACTCTGCACCTCACTCTCCACAATATTGAAATATCACGCTACACATCACTCTACACAACATTGAAATCATCACTCTACACATCACTCTGCACAACATTGAAAACATCACTCTACACATCACGCTACACAACATTGAAAACATCACTCTACACATCACTCTACACAACATTGAAAACATCACTCTCTACATCACTCTGCACGACATTGAAAACATCACTCTGCACATCACTCTGCACAACATTGAAAACATCACTCTACACATCACTCTACACAACATTGAAGACATCACTCTACACATCACTCTGCACAACATTGAACACATCACTCTGCACAACACTCTACAGAACATTGAAAACATCACTCTACACAGCACTTTACATAACATTGAAAACATCACTCTACACAACAATCTACACAACATTGGAAACATCACCCTACACATCACTCTACACAACATTGAAAACATCACTCTACACATCAATCTATAAAATATTGAAAACATCACTCGACACATCACTCCACACAAGATTGAAAACATCACTCTACATATCACTCTGCACAACATTGAAAACATCACTCGACACATCACACGACACAACATTGAAAACATCACTCTACATATCACTCTGCACAACATTGAAAACATCACTCTACACATCACTCTGTACAACATAGAAAACATCACTCTGTACATCACACTGCACAACATTGAAAACATCACTCTACACATCACTCCTCACAACATTGAAAACATCACTCTACACATCACACAGCACAATATTGAAAACATCACTCTACACATCACTCTGGATAACATTGAAAACATCACTCTACACAACATTGAAAACATCACTCTACACAGCACTCTACACAACATTGAAAACATCACTCTGCACAACAATCTACACAACATTGAAAAAATCACTCTACACATCACTCTACACAACATTGAAAACATCACTCTAGACATCAATCTATACAATATTGAATACATCACTCTACACATCACTCCACACAACATTGAAAACATCACTCTACATATCACTCTGCACAACATTTAAAACATCACTCTACACATCACTCTACACAACATTTAAAACATCACTCTACATATCACTCTTCACAACATTGAAAACATTACTATACATATCACATCACTCTACGCAACATTGAAAACATCACTCTACACATCACTCTAAACAAGATTGAAAACATCACTCTACACTTCACTCTACACAACATTGAAAACATCACTCTACACTACATTGAAAACATCACTCTACACATCACTCTACACAACATTGAAAACAACACTCTATACATCACTCGACACAACATTGAAAAAATCACTCCACACATCACTCTGCGCAACATTGAGAACATCACTCTACACATCACTCGACACAACATTGAAAACATTACTCGACATATCACTCTACAGAACATTGAAAGCATCACTCTACACATCACTCTGCACAACATTGAAAACGTCACTTTATACATCACTCTACACAACATTGTAAACATCACTCTACACATGACTCTACACAACATTGAAAAAATCACTCTGTATCCAACTCTGCACAACATTGAATACATCACTCTTTGCATCACTCTGCACAACATTGAAAACATCACACTGCACATCACTCTGCACAACATTGAAAACATCATTCTACACAACACTCGACACAACATTGAAAACATCAATCTACACAGCACTCTACACAACATTGAAAACATTACTCAACACATCACTCTACACAACATTGAAAACATCACTCTACACATCACTCTAAACAACATTGAAAACATCACTCTACACTTCACTCTACACAACATTGAAAACATCACTCTACACTACATTGAAAACATCACTCTACACATCACTCTACACAACATTGAAAACAACACTCTATACATCACTCGACACAACATTGGAAAAATCACTCTACACATCACTCTGCACAACATTGAGAACATCACTCTGCACATCACTCTACACATCATTGAAAACATCACTCTATACATCACTCTACACAGCATTGTAAACATCACTCTGCACATCACTCTGCACAACATTGATAACATCACTCTGCACATCACTCTACACAACATTGAAAACATCACGCTACACATCACTCGACACAACATTGAAAACATTACTCTACACATCACTCTACAGAACATTGAAAACATCACTCTACACATCACTCTGCACAACATTGAAAAAATCACTCTGTACCCCACTCTGCACAACATTGAATACATCACTCTATACATCACTCTACAGAACATTGAAAACACCACTCTGCACCTCACTCTCCACAACATTGAAATATCACGCTACACATCACTCTACACAACATTGAAATCATCACTCTACACATCACTCTGCACAACATTGAAAACATCACTCTACACATCAATCTACACAACATTTAAAACATCACTCTACACATCACTCTACACAATATTGAAAACATCACTCTCTACATCACTCTGCACAACATTGAAAACATCACTCTGCACATCACTCTGCACAACATTGAAAACATCACTCTACACATCACTCTAAACAACATTGAAAAGATCACTCTACACAACAATCTACACAACATTGAAAACATCACTCTGCACATCAATCTATACAATATTGAATACATCACTCTACACATCACTCCACACAACATTGAAAACATCACTCTACATATCACTCTAAACAACATTGAAAACATCACTCTACACTTCACTCTACACAACATTGAAAACATCACTCTACACTACATTGAAAACATCACTCTACACATCACTCTACACAACATTGAAAACAACACTCTATACATCACTCGACACAACAATGAAAAAATCACTCTACACATCACTCTGCACAACATTGAGAACATCACTCTGCACATCACTCTACACAACATTGAAAACATCACTCTATACATCACTCTACACAGTATTGTAAACATCACTCTACACATCACTCTGCACAACATTGAGTACATCACTCTGCACATCACTCTACACAACATTGAAAACATCACGCTACACATCACTCGACACAACATTGAAAACATTACTCTACATATCACTCTACAGAACATTGAAAACATCACTCTACAAATCACTCTGCACAACATTGAAAACATGACTATATACATCACTCTAAACAACATTGTAAACATCACTCTACACATGACTCTACACAACATTGAATACATCACTGTATACGTCACTCTACAGAACATTGAACACATCACTCTACACCTCACTCTCCACAACATTGAAATATCACTCGACACATCACTCTACACAACATTGAAATCATCACTCTACACATCACTCTGCACAACATTGAAAACATCACTCTACACATCACTCTACACAACATTGAAAACATCACTCTACACATCACTCGACACAACATTGAAAACATCAATCTACACAGCACTCTACACAACATTGAAAACTTACTCAACACATCACTCTACACAACATTGAAAACATCACTCTTTACAGCACTCTGCACAACATTGAAAACATCACTCTGCACATCACTCTGCACAACATTGAAAACATCACTCTACACATCACTCTACACAACATTGAAAACATCACTCCACACATCACTCTGCACAACATTGAAC
The DNA here is from genome assembly GCF_044704955.1 of Pristiophorus japonicus. Classification (NCBI taxonomy): domain Eukaryota; kingdom Metazoa; phylum Chordata; class Chondrichthyes; family Pristiophoridae; genus Pristiophorus; species Pristiophorus japonicus. Next base: position 12,690,859 of record NC_092005.1, read on the forward strand.
ACATCACTCTACACTTCACTTTACACAACATTGAAAACATCACTCAACACATCACTCTACACAACATTGAAAACATCACTCTACACAACAATCTACACAACATTGAAAAAAATCACTCTACACATCAATCAACACAACATTGAAAACATCACTCTACACATCAATCTATACAATATTGAAAACATCACTCTACACATCACTCCACACAACATTGAAAACATCACTCTACATATCACTTTACACAACATTGAAAACATCACTCTACACATCACTCTACACAATATTGAAAACATCACTCTATACATCACACTACACAATATTGAAAACATCACTCTACACAGCACTCTACCCAACATTGAAAACATCACTCTACACAACAATCTACACAACATTGAAAAAAATCACTCTACACATCAATCAACACAACATTGAAAACATCACTCTACACATCAATCTATACAATATTGAAAACATCACTCTACACATCACTCCACACAACATTGAAAACATCACTCTACATATCACTCTGCACAACATTGAAAACATCACTCTACACATCACTCGACACAACATTGAAAACATCACTCTACATATCACTCTGCACAACATTGAAAACATCATTCTACACATCACTCTATACAACATAGAAAACATCACTCTGCACCTCACTCTGCACAACATTGAAAGCATCACTCTACACATCACTCCACACAACATTGAAAACATCACTCTACACATCACGCTACACAACATTGAAAACATCACTCGACACAACATTGAAAAAATCACTCTACAAATCACTCTGCACAACATTGAGAACATAACTCTGCACATCACTCGACACAACATTGAAAACATTACGCTACATATCACTCAACAGAACATTGAAAACATCACTCTACACATCACTCTGCACAACATTGAAAACATCACTTTATACATCACTCTACACAACATTGTAACCATCACTCTACACATGACTCTACACAACATTGAAAAAATCACTCTGTATCCCACTCTGCACAACATTGAATACATCACTCTATACGTCACTCTACAGAACATTGAAAACATCACTCTACACATCACTCTCCACAACATTGAAATATCACGCTACACATCACTCTACACAACATTGAAATCATCACTCTACACATCACTCTGCACAACATTGAAAACATCACTCTATACATCACTCTACACAACATTGAAAACATCACTCTACACATCACACAGCACAATATTGAAAACATCAGGCTACACTTCACTCTACACAACATTGAAAACATCACTCAACACACCACTGTACACAACATTGAAAACATCACTCTACACAGCACTCTACACAACATTGAAAACATCACTCTACAGAACATTGAAAACATCACTCTACACATCAATCTATACAATATTGAATACATCACTCTACACATCACTCCACACAACATTGAAAACATCACTCTACATATCACTCTGCACAACATTGAAAACATCACTCTACACATCACTCTACACAATATTGAAAACATCACTCTACATATCACTCTGCACAACATTGAAAACATCACTATACATATCACATCACTCTACACAACATTGAAAACATCACTCCACACCTCACTCTAAACAACATTGAAAACAGCACTCTACACTTCACTCTACACAACATTGAAAACATCACTCTACACTACATTGAAAACATCACTCTACACATCACTCTGCACAACATTGAAAACATCACTTTATACATCACTCTACACAACATTGAAAACATCACTCTACACTACATTGTAAACATCACTCTATACGTCACTGTACAGTACATTGAAAACATCACTCTACACCTCACTCTCCACAACATTGAAATAACACTCTACACATCAATCTACACAACATTGAAATCATCACTCTACACATCACTCTGCACAACATTGAAAACATCACTCTACACATCACTCTACACAACATTGAAAACATCACTCTACACATCACTCGACACAACATTGAAAACATCAATCTACACAGCACTCTACAGTATATTGAAAACATTACTCAACACATCACTCTACACAACATTGAAAACATCACTCTTTATATCACTCTGCACAACATTGAAAACATCACTCTGCACATCACACTGCACAACATTGAAAACATCACTCTACACATCACTCGACACAACATTGAAAACATCAATCTACACAGCACTCTACACAACATTGAAAACATTACTCAACACATCACTCTACACAACATTGAAAACATCACTCTACACATCACTCTAAACAACATTGAAAACATCACTCTACACTTCACTCTACACAACATTGAAAACATCACTCTACACTACATTGAAAACATCACTCTACACATCACTCTACACAACATTGAAAACAACACTCTATACATCACTCGACACAACATTGAAAAAAATCACTCTACACATCACTCTGCACAACATTGAGAACATCACTCTGCACATCATTCTACACATCATTGAAAACATCACTCTATACATCACTCTACACAGCATTGTAAACATCACTCTACACATCACTTTGCACAACATTGAGAACATCACTCTGCACATCACTCTACACAACATTGAAAACATCACTCGACACAACATTGATACATTACTCTAAATATCACTCTACAGAACATTGAAAACATCACTCTACACATCACTCTGCACAACATTGAAAACATCACTTTATACATCACTCTACACAACATTGTAACCATCACTCTAGACATGACTCTACACAACATTGAAAAAATCACTCTGTATCCCACTCTGCACAACATTGAATACATCACTATATACGTCACTTTACAGAACATTGAAAACATCACTCTACACCTCACTCTCCACAACATTGAAATACCACGCTACACATCACTCTACACAACATTGAAATAATCACTCTACACATCACTCTGCACAACATTGAAAACATCACTCTACACATCACTCTACACAACATTGAAAACATCACGCTACACATCACACAGCACAATATTGAAAACATCACTCAACACATCACTCTACACAACATTGAAAACATCACTCTACACAGCACTCTACACAACGTTGAAAACATCACTCTACACAACATTGAAAACATCACTTCACACATCACTCTGCACAACATTGAAAACATCACTCTACACATCACTCTGCACAACATTGAAAACATCACTCTACACATCACTCTACACAACATTGAAAACATCACTCTACACTTCACTTTACACAACATTGAAAACAACACTCAACACATCACTCTACACAACATTGAAAACATCACTCTGCACATCACTCTACACAATATTGAAAACATCACTCTACACAGCACTCTACCCAACATTGAAAACATCACTCTACACAACAATCTACACAACATTGAAAAAATCACTCTACACATCACTCAACACAACATTGAAAACATCACTCTACACATCAATCTATACAATATTGAGAACATCACTCTACACATTACTCGACACAACATTGAAAACATCACTTTTCATATCACTCTGCACAACATTGAAAACATCACTCTACACATCACTCTGTACAACATAGAAAACATCACTCTGCACCTCACTCTGCACAACATTGAAAACATCACTCTACACATCACTCCACACAACATTGAAAACATCACTCTACACATCACTCAGCACAACATTGAAAACATCACTCTACACATCACTCTGCACAACATTGAAAACATCACTCTACACATCACTCTACACAACTTTGAAAATAACACTCTACACTTCACTCCACACAACATTGAAAACATCACTCAACACATCACTCTACACAACATTGAAAACATCACTCTGCACATGACTCTATACAACATTTAAAACATCACTCTACACAGCACTCTAAACAACATTGAAAAGATCACTATACACAACAATCTACACAACATTGAAAAGATCACTCTACACATCACTCTACACAACATTGAAAACATCACTCTACACATCAATCTATACAATATTGAATACATCACTCTACACATCACTCCACACAACATTGAAAACATCACTCTACATATCACTCTGCACAACATTGAAAACATCACTCTACACATCACTCTGCACAACATTGAAAACATCAATATACATATCACATCACTCTACACAACATTGAAAACATCACTCTACACTTCACTCTACACAACATTGAAAACATCACTCTACACTACATTGAAAACATCACTCTACACATCACTCTACACAACATTGAAAACAACACTCTATACATCACTCGACACAACAATGAAAAAATCACTCTACACATCACTCTGCACAACATTGAGAACATCACTCTGCACATCACTCTACACAACATTGAAAACATCACTCTATACATCACTCTACACAGCATTGTAAACATCACTCTACACATCACTCTACAGAACATTGAAAACATCACTCTACACATCACTCTGCACAACATTGAAAACATCACTCTTTACATCACTCTACACATCATTGTAAACATCACTCTACACATGACTTTACACAACATTGAATACATCACTGTATACGTCACTCTACAGAACATTGAAAACATCACTCCACACCTCACTCTCCACAACATTGAAATATCACTCTACACATCACTCTTCACAACATTGAAATCATCACTCTACACATCACTCTGCACAACATTGAAAGCATCACTCTACACATCAATCTATACAATATTGAAAACATCACTCGACACATCACTCGACACAACATTGAAAACATCAATCTACACTGCACTCTACACAACATTGAAAACATCACTCTTCACATGACTCTACACAACATTGCAAAAATCACTCTGTATCCCACTCTGCACAACATTGAACACATCACTCTATACGTCACTCTACAGAACATTGAAAACATCACTCTACACATCACTCTCCACAACATTGAAATATCACGCTACACATCACTCTACACAACATTGAAATCATCACTCTACACATCACTCTGCACAACATTGAAAACATCACTCTATACATCACTCTACACAACATTGAAAACATCACTCTACACATCACACAGCACAATATTGAAAACATCAGGCTACACATCACTCTGCACAACATTGAAAACATCACTCTGCACATCACTCTGCACAACATTGAAAACATCACTCTACACATCACTCTACACAACATTGAAAACATCACTCCACACATCACTCTGCACAACATTGAACACATCACTCTACACTTCACTTTACACAACATTGAAAACATCACTCAACACATCACTCTACACAACATTGAAAACATCACTCTACACAACAATCTACACAACATTGAAAAAAATCACTCTACACATCAATCAACACAACATTGAAAACATCACTCTACACATCAATCTATACAATATTGAAAACATCACTCTACACATCACTCCACACAACATTGAAAACATCACTCTACATATCACTTTACACAACATTGAAAACATCACTCTACACATCACTCTACACAATATTGAAAACATCACTCTATACATCACACTACACAATATTGAAAACATCACTCTACACAGCACTCTACCCAACATTGAAAACATCACTCTACACAACAATCTACACAACATTGAAAAAAATCACTCTACACATCAATCAACACAACATTGAAAACATCACTCTACACATCAATCTATACAATATTGAAAACATCACTCTACACATCACTCCACACAACATTGAAAACATCACTCTACATATCACTCTGCACAACATTGAAAACATCACTCTACACATCACTCGACACAACATTGAAAACATCACTCTACATATCACTCTGCACAACATTGAAAACATCATTCTACACATCACTCTATACAACATAGAAAACATCACTCTGCACCTCACTCTGCACAACATTGAAAGCATCACTCTACACATCACTCCACACAACATTGAAAACATCACTCTACACATCACGCTACACAACATTGAAAACATCACTCGACACAACATTGAAAAAATCACTCTACAAATCACTCTGCACAACATTGAGAACATAACTCTGCACATCACTCGACACAACATTGAAAACATTACGCTACATATCACTCAACAGAACATTGAAAACATCACTCTACACATCACTCTGCACAACATTGAAAACATCACTTTATACATCACTCTACACAACATTGTAACCATCACTCTACACATGACTCTACACAACATTGAAAAAATCACTCTGTATCCCACTCTGCACAACATTGAATACATCACTCTATACGTCACTCTACAGAACATTGAAAACATCACTCTACACATCACTCTCCACAACATTGAAATATCACGCTACACATCACTCTACACAACATTGAAATCATCACTCTACACATCACTCTGCACAACATTGAAAACATCACTCTATACATCACTCTACACAACATTGAAAACATCACTCTACACATCACACAGCACAATATTGAAAACATCAGGCTACACTTCACTCTACACAACATTGAAAACATCACTCAACACACCACTGTACACAACATTGAAAACATCACTCTACACAGCACTCTACACAACATTGAAAACATCACTCTACAGAACATTGAAAACATCACTCTACACATCAATCTATACAATATTGAATACATCACTCTACACATCACTCCACACAACATTGAAAACATCACTCTACATATCACTCTGCACAACATTGAAAACATCACTCTACACATCACTCTACACAACATTGAAAACATCACTCTACATATCACTCTGCACAACATTGAAAACATCACTATACATATCACATCACTCTACACAACATTGAAAACATCACTCCACACCTCACTCTAAACAACATTGAAAACAGCACTCTACACTTCACTCTACACAACATTGAAAACATCACTCTACACTACATTGAAAACATCACTCTACACATCACTCTGCACAACATTGAAAACATCACTTTATACATCACTCTACACAACATTGAAAACATCACTCTACACTACATTGTAAACATCACTCTATACGTCACTGTACAGTACATTGAAAACATCACTCTACACCTCACTCTCCACAACATTGAAATAACACTCTACACATCAATCTACACAACATTGAAATCATCACTCTACACATCACTCTGCACAACATTGAAAACATCACTCTACACATCACTCTACACAACATTGAAAACATCACTCTACACATCACTCGACACAACATTGAAAACATCAATCTACACAGCACTCTACAGTATATTGAAAACATTACTTAACACATCACTCTACACAACATTGAAAACATCACTCTTTATATCACTCTGCACAACATTGAAAACATCACTCTGCACATCACACTGCACAACATTTAAAACATCACTCTACACATCACTCGACACAACATTGAAAACATCAATCTACACAGCACTCTACACAACATTGAAAACATTACTCAACACATCACTCTACACAACATTGAAAACATCACTCTACACATCACTCTAAACAACATTGAAAACATCACTCTACACTTCACTCTACACAACATTGAAAACATCACTCTACACTACATTGAAAACATCACTCTACACATCACTCTACACAACATTGAAAACAACACTCTATACATCACTCGACACAACATTGAAAAAAATCACTCTACACATCACTCTGCACAACATTGAGAACATCACTCTGCACATCATTCTACACATCATTGAAAACATCACTCTATACATCACTCTACACAGCATTGTAAACATCACTCTACACATCACTTTGCACAACATTGAGAACATCACTCTGCACATCACTCTACACAACATTGAAAACATCACTCGACACAACATTGATACATTACTCTAAATATCACTCTACAGAACATTGAAAACATCACTCTACACATCACTCTGCACAACATTGAAAACATCACTTTATACATCACTCTACACAACATTGTAACCATCACTCTAGACATGACTCTACACAACATTGAAAAAATCACTCTGTATCCCACTCTGCACAACATTGAATACATCACTATATACGTCACTTTACAGAACATTGAAAACATCACTCTACACCTCACTCTCCACAACATTGAAATACCACGCTACACATCACTCTACACAACATTGAAATAATCACTCTACACATCACTCTGCACAACATTGAAAACATCACTCTACACATCACTCTACACAACATTGAAAACATCACGCTACACATCACACAGCACAATATTGAAAACATCACTCAACACATCACTCTACACAACATTGAAAACATCACTCTACACAGCACTCTACACAACGTTGAAAACATCACTCTACACAACATTGAAAACATCACTTCACACATCACTCTGCACAACATTGAAAACATCACTCTACACATCACTCTGCACAACATTGAAAACATCACTCTACACATCACTCTACACAACATTGAAAACATCACTCTACACTTCACTTTACACAACATTGAAAACAACACTCAACACATCACTCTACACAACATTGAAAACATCACTCTGCACATCACTCTACACAATATTGAAAACATCACTCTACACAGCACTCTACCCAACATTGAAAACATCACTCTACACAACAATCTACACAACATTGAAAAAATCACTCTACACATCACTCAACACAACATTGAAAACATCACTCTACACATCAATCTATACAATATTGAGAACATCACTCTACACATTACTCGACACAACATTGAAAACATCACTTTTCATATCACTCTGCACAACATTGAAAACATCACTCTACACATCACTCTGTACAACATAGAAAACATCACTCTGCACCTCACTCTGCACAACATTGAAAACATCACTCTACACATCACTCCACACAACATTGAAAACATCACTCTACACATCACTCAGCACAACATTGAAAACATCACTCTACACATCACTCTGCACAACATTGAAAACATCACTCTACACATCACTCTACACAACTTTGAAAATAACACTCTACACTTCACTCCACACAACATTGAAAACATCACTCAACACATCACTCTACACAACATTGAAAACATCACTCTGCACATGACTCTATACAACATTTAAAACATCACTCTACACAGCACTCTAAACAACATTGAAAAGAACACTATACACAACAATCTACACAACATTGAAAAGATCACTCTACACATCACTCTACACAACATTGAAAACATCACTCTACACATCAATCTATACAATATTGAATACATCACTCTACACATCACTCCACACAACATTGAAAACATCACTCTACATATCACTCTGCACAACATTGAAAACATCACTCTACACATCACTCTGCACAACATTGAAAACATCAATATACATATCACATCACTCTACACAACATTGAAAACATCACTCTACACTTCACTCTACACAACATTGAAAACATCACTCTACACTACATTGAAAACATCACTCCACACATCACTCTACACAACATTGAAAACAACACTCTATACATCACTCGACACAACAATGAAAAAATCACTCTACACATCACTCTGCACAACATTGAGAACATCACTCTGCACATCACTCTACACAACATTGAAAACATCACTCTATACATCACTCTACACAGCATTGTAAACATCACTCTACACATCACTCTACAGAACATTGAAAACATCACTCTACACATCACTCTGCACAACATTGAAAACATCACTCTTTACATCACTCTACACATCATTGTAAACATCACTCTACACATGACTTTACACAACATTGAATACATCACTGTATACGTCACTCTACAGAACATTGAAAACATCACTCCACACCTCACTCTCCACAACATTGAAAACATCACTCTACACAACAATCTACACAACATTGAAAACATCACTCTACACATCACTCTGCACAACATTGAAAGCATCACTCTACACATCAATCTATACAATATTGAAAACATCACTCGACACATCACTCGACACAACATTGAAAACATCAATCTACACTGCACTCTACACAACATTGAAAAC